>NC_070635.1:24751455-25006455 GCF_947347685.1 Pleuronectes platessa | reverse complement strand
TACAACAACTCCACGTTGTGTCTCCAACCAAAGCTGTGCTCTGCGCCTGCCTGAGCTCATACACTTTAGAGGTGAAACCAGAAAGAAAGAGAGGGATAAAGAGACAGAAAGACAGAAAGACAGAGGGAAAGGGACAGAAAGAGAGGTAATCCTCCCTTTTTCTGCTCCCCGGGGTGGTCTCTTCATCCAGGGCCTCAAAGAGGCACAGAATACACCTCCCTGCCACAATGGAGGGAACCCACAGGGGCTATTGCTATCTGTGTGTGTGTGTGTTTGTGCGTGTGTGTCTGTGTGTGTGTGGGTGTCTGTGTGTGTGTGTGGGGTGCAGCTTTAAGCAGGCCTTTGAGTGGCCTAATTGCATTGGAATACAGCAGTATGAGAGAGCGGGCTCAGATCACGGCGGGCTGCTGGAGGGGTTAGCGCCCGCACCTCGACATCCACACTCAGCAAAAGAGCCCCGGCACAATGCACACAATTAATGCTCTCCCTCTCGTTAACTCGCTCCCCACTTTTTGTCCTCTCCCACTTTCCTCTCATTCTCCTCCCTCTCATTCCATATCTTTCTCTCCCTACACCCTCCCCTCGGTGTGTCTTCACTCAACCACTGTATACAACCTGTCAGTCTGCCTCTCTTTGATGCACACAACAATTACGGTAAGAATGTGAGGCGTGGGTAGGCTCCATTATGTAAGATGGGAAAACGGGCCTCAGCAAGGACGTTTGATATCTGAGTAACTCATCTGAAATAAAAAACAAAACACTAACATGAGTTCTTAGTCTGTGAGAAATGATCTGATCTTGATGGAAACGTGTTAAATGTTTTGCCTTTAACAATATAGACTACGGCAACAGAGCTGACCATTCAAAGACACAGTTTTATATAACTTGAATAACATCAGTCAAGTTTGATTCCCGAGGTCTGAGCCAAACAAGTCAAAGTTGTTGCAGGTAGTTGAGCTGCAGAGCAAAGAGGAAACCATTTAGTCATGATTGTGCCCCGACGATGAGACTGTAATAAACCAGTAATGCTCCTACAGGGAGGTGTGGTGTCTTTATGGTGATAAATACAGAAGTTGTTAAGATCTTATTGTACTTACTTGAGTTTTTATACCTTACACTAATAGTACAGATAACAAGTACAGATTGATTCATTGTACATTATTGAGAAATTAGTCTGACTTATTTTTATATATAAATATATATATATCAAACATTCTTTCTTTTCAACCTTCTCAGATATAACTATTTGCTAGTTCTTCTCAACTTCTAGGATATTAAACTAAACGTGTTTGGGCTTTGGACGGTTTCTAAGAAATAAAAAGCGATTTAAAGACATCACTTCCAGTTCTAAGAAGTAGAAAAGCATTACTTTGAATAAAAGAATGTGTCTGATACATTTCCCTTACATTGTTAAAATTGCAATTACTTAAATTACTCAGCGCAAGATCCTACTTAGCTTGAAAGTCGATTCTGATCCATGCTAGTTATTCATATGTCCACATCATTGTTGTGAGGTGTATGTTGGACGGTGTTGTGCTTCAAAACTGGTTGAGCACCTCTTCATTAGACCAGTGTGTAAACAGCCTGTGGTGTCACACTCTGCACCTGCATGAACCTGCACAATGACAAGCAAACACCCAAGTCAAGGAACAATAAACAAATCGTATTTTTGAGTGGAGGGGGAATTAAAAATGTCTACTTTGGGAAATTTTTGGATTGCTCTATATTACACACTGCCAATTCCCAGTGGTGTTTGTAATATGCCTGATTATATATACTATATGTATTTCTTACTGTATCCTCCCTCACCAGCTGACAGTGGAGAGTTCATTACATGTAAATGAGTCACACACACACAGACAGATTCCAGTCCCTCTCCTCCTCTGATTCCAACTGTCCTTGTCTTTAAATGGGACTCAGTGGACTGTGTGTGGACCAATCAATGCTTTTTAAAAACATATCATATTTAACCATCCGCTTCTTTGATTTTCTTCATAACACGAGCCGTGTCTTAATAAAATCTAATTATTTCCGCTCGCAGGACGCTTTCTGGTGAGAAATTGGCAGAGGGATGTGAACTGATGTATGGGGAGACAGTCGCCTAATTAGAGCGTTAGAAATTGAATCTTTACAGCACACGGGTCATATAATTATCCTACTGTTAATTTAACGCTTACATTCTCTGCCGTTCATTTTTAATTCCCTTAAATGTAGTTTGGCAGCAGCCCTCAGCGCTCCGCTCTGGATTTTTACAGTAGAAGAGGAGGCTGCCTGGTCCCTTAATCTGGCCCCTCTGACTGACTGAATAACTGAGGACCCTGCAGTCCAAATAACAAGGCTCGCATCATTTATGCATTGTTAAGCCCTGTAATTGAAACAAGCCATAGTTTGCATATTACACCATTAAAATAATGTGCTTTGCGTTTCTCCCAACACGACTATTTAAGCCTGTGTGGCGATGTGGTAATTCCTTGAATTATAGCCTAATTACCACAATGTTCTTTTGATTTGGCCGATTTCAATGTTATGCCACAGTAGCGTTCAATATTACCAGGATGAATTACTGAACCGTGTCTGGAAACTTTTCCGCGTACAACTTAAATTCTAGGTTCTGCGTGTGGCGCCAGTGCAGCTGGATTCACATCCAAAAAAGATTATTAGCCTATGAAATGAGACCCATTTAAGGCCCAATCAGTAATGCTTAATTGAAGAACTTGAGCTACACATGGAATATAAGCGTGTTGTGTGATTCTGTAGGCCTGGTTTATAGGACTGTTCATTGATATCATTCATGTAAACAGTCCAACACATTGTTAACTTGCGCTGTTGTTTACTGTTTATCCTCACAACAAAAGACATGTTAATTACAAATCATATGAATATATTATATTGAAATTATGGTTATGTTTGGGGGGTTTCTATGTTTGAGACACACGATGTGCCTTTAAAGGAGGAATATAACATAACTATGCATTTATTTAGCAATTTGATGGCCATTAATTCAAAGATAATTACAGTTTAAAGCAGCATGGTGAAAAACAGCTTAAATGGGAATTGGTTTGTATTTATATAGTGTTTATCTGATCTTGATGACCACTCAAAGCACTTTACATTACAGTTTGCCATTCATACAGTGTATCTATTGGCAGCACCTTTTTTTCTATGAGGGGGAATCAGGGTTCAGCATCTTGCCCGAGGACACTTCGGTATGCATATGGGGAAGACTGGGATCGAACTGCCGACCTTCTGGTTGGAGGACGACCACTCTACCCCTCAGCCACAGCCGCTTGTGAAATCAAAATCCAACCCAGGTCATATAAAGCAGAGAATAGAGAACATCTTATAATTAGCACTTGTCCTTTGTTACATGCCGCTGTATTGTTCCCACACCTCACATGACGTGTGTCCCTGTGTGAACTTTTTGAATAAATTTAGGATGCTAAGAATGATTTGTCTGTCTGCACATTCACTCTCTGTTTTATCTGGACATTTTGAATAATTTTCGTTGGAAATATTTCTTATAAACTGCTTTTTTTATTGATTTTAATTTTACTCCCTGGTCCAAGTTATTAAAGAAAAATGTTTAATTACAGTTTCAGTCATTTGCATAGTTTGGAAGTTATAAATTGAGAATATTGAAGAACTGTGTGCATTGATTTATAGGTTTAATTTGTAGGAAGTGTGTATTACTTTATTTCTGTAGGACTGAATTGTTATAGGCCTTAGACTAAAAAAGTGCTTTTTAATTAAACATATACAGGAGGAATTATTAATACATCTGAACATTCACAATTAAGGGTTTTGTGGAAAGTTAACGTTAGAAGTTTTGTTTGTAATTTCTTTTTTTTTTCACACAGTTTGCTTTATCTCACTGGAGTGTGAAGAGCAGCTTTGAGGACAGACATAATCTCTCTCATCTTTTTCACTTGCTCGGGCCCTTTCTCCCTCTCAGGGCCCTGTGCTCTTTACTCCTCCCTCCTTTATCCCTGCGAAGGCTTTGTCCCGACACCAGAGAGCCTTTCTCTCTAAATAGAGGCCTTTAGATAGTCCAGGGACGGGGTGTGGGGGTTGGAGGGGGGCGAGGGGCAGCGACGCAACTGCCGTTGTTTCATTTACCTCTCCCTATGGCAACGAGCAGTGGTCGGCCAGGAATGTCCCCTCTCTGGACAAAGTCCTGGTCCCCGAAGCTGACACCGAGGGGGACGACAGCTGGGATGGGATGGAAAGCTGCCCTCCTTACCCCTGGACCAGAGGCCTGAGTCTAGACTTAATCCTCCTCTACACGTGTGTCTCTCCTCACTTGAAGGGAATGATGAGTGGCCAAAGAGGTTTTTCACACACTATTAACTCTGAAATAGTTTGGATATACGACCAGAAAAATCATTTCTGAATCTGTTGGTGTTAAGAAGCATCCTGGAAGGATCCCAGTGCGGCTGCACCACGCTCTGCTGGTCCCACATAGAACCTATTCAGTGCTGTAAACAACCATTTAGAGAACACAACTCTACATTTACCAAAGGAACATTGCAGGGACGAAGGCGCAAAAGACAAAAACTTTTTTGAAATATACATCTTTTAAGTCAGTCATGATACAAAATCTCAGCCCCAATCCAGGCACCTTATTTCTTTCTATGTGTAGCCTCTCTTACTGAGATGGAGCTTGTAAAATTGACTTTACAGCCTATTTGGAGACAAAACTTTATTTGATTATTTCATGGGATGTTTAAGGTTTTTAATTCAAGGACATATGAAACTTCCCTATGGGCGGAGATATACAAGTCTACACTTTTATTTGTATTTGAGAAAGTGCAGCCAATTAACCAATTCATTATTTTTTTTAAATGCAAACACACTAAAAAGAAAATAACAGACTGATGTCAGCACTCAGTGTAAGTGTCACCTTTTCAAATGACAAACGCCTCCATTTGAACAAACAATACATCTTAAAACCTGCATCTTCTGAATGCAGATCAGGTGCAGTCAGGAGCAGGCTGCATGTCAACAAATGAGGTCAATAACTGCTCAGTCGCAATTTACTCCAATTTATTGCTGCTTAATCGTCAGGACTTTTTATATTAAATAAAAATATTCACCTTAATTGTGTCTTCTTTCATCTTTTAACGTGATTTTATTCCTCTTACATTGTACCTTAGGGCTTACATCCAGAAAATCATGGTGAAGTTTAGGCTGTAAGACAAGGTTTTTTTTATTTGTTGATTTAAAACCAGTTTGAATAAATGTTATATATTATTATTACTATGTTATATTATATTTAAATTATAATTATTTTGTCTCACACGTACATAACTGGCAAAATGTCCACATTTAATTCTGAACTTTGTTAAGGAGTAATGTAGCAGTAATGGTTGATTGATTCTCCTTAAGAATCAGGGTACATCAATAATTTAATTCACACACATTTACACACACACATTACACTGCACAAAATAATACAATTGTATTAATTAATAAGCACACGCCTAATAACGTCTCAGCAGAACTCGTGAAAACACTCATCTGTACTTTTCTGTCGAGCAGCTCCAATTTGCAGCCTGACCTGTTGTATTCTGCAGATAACATGAACATGCTCTGAAATCCAGCTTGCTTTGTCGCAAAAGTTGACGCTGTCTGATCACATCAGGATGTTGCACACACGTTTCCAGCATTTTTTGGCATAAACGTGCGCGTGATCACAGCCAACTCTTAAAAACAAAAAGTAACTCAATGATTAGACATACACATCAGAGGAAACCCTGCTCTCCACGAACTAGCCTGCACCCAAAGCCGCAGTCTTGATACAACATGATTATCAAAGTAAATCAACTGTATCTTACAGTTGCACTGCTCATCCCGGTGCTCCGTCTCCCCACGCTGCACTCCGGCTCTCCGCGTCCACGGGAGCCTCAACTCGCACCTCTCCGACAAAGAGAGTAGTGTTTGCGGAGACTTCCCCGCAGCCAATCGCCGTACCGTTGCCCCGGGTAACCACGTCCATCATCTTTGCCCGTCCAATGAGTGGCAGGGGCGGGGCGGAGTCCAGGTGCGCCTCGGCGTACACTTGGCAGAGCGCCTGGGAGCCGCTTGTGGGCAGGAGAGGATCTGTCAAATGCGAGGTTCCTATAATAAGAGCGACCAGTCCGGCTCCGAAAGTCATGGCGACCGCAGCGTCTAACCACTACAACATACTCACCTCCAGCGCATCCATCGTGCACTCGGAGCCTGGCAGCATGCAGCAAGCCACGGCGTACCGGGACGCACAGAGCCTGTTGCAGGGCGACTACGCGCTCCAGAGCAACAGCCACACGCTCAGCCACGCACACCAGTGGATCCAGGCGCTGTCCCACGGAGAGGGAGCCCCGTGGTCCTCCAGCCCGCTCGGCGCGGAGCAGGACATCAAACCCACGGTGCAGGGCGCCCGGGACGAGATGCACAACTCCAGCAGCAACCTGCAGCACCAGTCGCGGCCGCCCCACCTGGTGCACCAGACGCTCGGGAACCACCACGACAGCCGGGCGTGGAGAACAACCACCGCGGCTCACATACCGAGCATGGCGACGACGAACGGCCAAAGCCTTATTTACTCCCAGCCGAGCTTCAGCGTGAACGGGATGATCCCGAGCAGCGGGCAGGGGATGCACCACCACATCCTAAGAGACAGTCATGATGACCAACACAGCCCGCACCTCAGCGACCACGGCCACCCGCCGTCCCAGCATCAGCACCAGCACCAGCCGGGGAGCCACCACGACCACTCGGACGAGGATACGCCGACCTCGGACGACCTGGAGCAGTTCGCCAAACAGTTCAAACAGCGGAGGATCAAGCTGGGCTTCACGCAGGCGGACGTGGGACTCGCCCTGGGGACCCTGTACGGAAATGTGTTTTCCCAAACCACCATATGCAGGTTTGAGGCCCTGCAGCTCAGCTTCAAAAACATGTGCAAGCTGAAGCCTCTGTTGAACAAGTGGCTGGAGGAGGCGGACTCCACCTCGGGCAGCCCGACCAGCCTGGACAAAATCGCTGCGCAGGGCAGGAAAAGGAAAAAACGGACTTCGATCGAGGTAAGCGTAAAGGGAGCGTTGGAGAGCCATTTTTTGAAGTCACCTAAACCGGCAGCGTCGGAAATAATCGGCCTGGCGGACAGTCTGCACCTGGAGAAAGAGGTGGTGCGGGTTTGGTTTTGTAACAGGAGACAGAAGGAGAAACGCATGACTCCTCCCGGAGGAGCTCTGCCAGGGAGCGAGGATGTGTACGGGGACACGCCGCCGCACCACGGGGTCCAGACCCCGGTCCAATGAACTCAGCCGGACCGCTCCTCCAGGACTTGTTTATCCTTTTTATTTATCCCCGAGGGTATATATAAATCACTGGACTATGAAGCGATATAGTGGTGTTTTATGTGTAATAGATTGCAGTGAGTACTCACACAATATCTGCAGTGAATCTGTGAAACCCGGAGAGAGAGCGAGGGGAGGACGGGACATTTGATTTCCTCTCCCAGAGCTAAAGGAACATAAGCCTGTGTTGTGTTCTCCGAGGATACATGGCCAGCACTGTGACTCCAGTCGACGCAGTTTCGAGGTGTAGCCCCCATTGTGTTATTGAAATCATACTTGACGAAAACAAAAGTAGAGGGAGGGGGAAAAAGGCATACGTGTTTTTTAGACGACAGGTACAGCTCAGCGGTTCCCATTTGATACTTTCTTTTATTTTTTTAAACCCAATTCAACATTTATTTTGTCCTGTGCGTAAAGGGAGAGCAGAGGCGTTTTAGTTTTATAGCTCTACACTGTGCGTCCAGCAGTGGATGGATAGATGGCTGGGTGGGTGGGTGTCGCAGTGGGGGTCAAAGGAGCTGCGTTAATGGAGTAAACTGGGGGCCAGTGGAGGCTGCGGCCCCAGTCCAGTGGAGTCCAGCTGAGGGTGAGCATCGGCCGAGTCCCATCTGTCAGCCAGGCAGCACAGAGCCGCTCTGCGCTGCGGGAGGAACTCTGCTGGAAGCTGCAGGCCATTCAGCTCGTATTTATTCTGAGAGGATGTGGTCATGGACATTATTATTATTATTATTATTATTATTATTATTATTATTATTATCATTATTAAGTTCACTGGCTGACCTCTCCAGTGGCCTGCAGTGCAGTCGGGCCCTGACCAAGTATTAACGTGATATTCCATGATATTCTTCACAAAACCAGCGTTAAATAATATAAATAATATAAAATATCCTCTGAGAGTCTCCCAGCTCAGGCTCCGTGGCGATTGATTTGATTATCTGGCACTTTTCCCATAACAGGATGGGCTATAGATATATCTACATAGATATATGTCAGCAACTCTCACATACATTTTGGATCCACTTTTGTAAATATTGTATAACTTTGAAAAGTCATGTCTTCATCCCTTTTTTGTTTTTCTTTCTTCACTGGGGCACTTTTCTGGATCGATGTTTTCAAAAACAAGCGGGCTGAGTTTTCTTGTACTTGTTTGCTATTTAACGTTATTATTTTTTATTTTGTAGCCGAAGTCATGCTCGTTTGCGGTTTTATAATTTGCTGTTTTAATTTGACTCTGACGACGTGTTTAAAAAAAACACGTTTTAATGAGTTTAATTTTGATCAATTGTCCGATGAGTTATTTTTTCTTTGTGAAACTACGTTAGATTGTGTTTCCAATCAAATGACTGTCTGAATTCAGATTTAACATTACTTTCAAACCATAAATGAACCAGGACAAAAACAACGAGATCACCACCATGATTAGTCGGTTTGGAAAATAAAATAAATAATGATAATACATTTCTATCTAAATTTATATTTTAAATCACATTTGGTGACATTCCAAAAATTGCAGCATATGATCAAAATTATTATTATTGTTATTATTATCATTATTATTGTCATTATTATTATTTGTTCGTGAGCTTGTTGCCATGCGTTTTATTTCAGCCATTTTGTTTATCTTCGTGCTTTATTCTAGGGGAAAATTGTTGTGGAGAACTTTTATTTTGTTTTTTAATGAGATTGTAATTTATTCTACGGTGGGTTTTTATATAGGTGACACGAAGAGCAAGATATATATGAAATGACAGCAAAGAGGCTTTTGTTTTGAAGGGAAGGAGCGATACTTAGTTTTATTTTGTTTTATTTGACTTTTTTCCAGCGGCATTGCCACAGCTTGGACCGGTACATTTAAATGTACATAATACATATTTTCTCCGCACAGCATATTGTCATTTTTGTAATTATTTTATCGTATCTTGTTTTTTGGTTTGAAGCAAACACAGATATCCAGGGATGGGTTTTTCCTCTCTCATGTGGGAACAGAATTTATCTTCTCTTTTTTTTTTTTTTTCATGCCATTGAGATGTTTTCCTCGGTAGCTTTATTGAATCGAAGTTTAAATTCACTTTGTGGGACGTAGACCTGACCTGTAGCAATCCGAAGCCGTTTTCCTCTGGTTTTGGTTGAATCGCCTGCTGTTAAACCTTTATTTTTATTTTGTATGTTTTGATGGGGGTCGGGTGGGGGGGGGGGGGGGGGGGGGGGGCTCTGTGGGCTCTGTCATAA
Source organism: Pleuronectes platessa (assembly GCF_947347685.1). NCBI lineage: Eukaryota > Metazoa > Chordata > Actinopteri > Pleuronectiformes > Pleuronectidae > Pleuronectes > Pleuronectes platessa. Next base: position 24,996,889 of record NC_070635.1, on the reverse strand, counting down.
TCGCTGGATGAACTTGGGGTGAAGCAGAGGAGAAAAATGCCTGTAGGTGTTTCATCACTTGACACATGAACAACGGACTTGCACATTTTTAAATAATGGGGTTGATATTAAACAGCTTTTTTCCAACGTCAAGGCTAAATGTATTTTTTTACCCAAACCTGAAAGATGATGATGATGATGATGATGGTGATGATGATGATGATGATGATGCAGTGAGTTCACTGTCTGCTCTGCAGCTGTGTTGTTTAAAAAAAAAGAAAAAAGAGAAAGAAAAAATCTGTCTCTTGCTTTGATCCCATTGGTCTGGGCGGAATTAATGGTGGGGAGAAAATCAGGGTTGATGAATGGAAGATTATGAGCCGATGATGTGTTGTTTCTGCCCCGGGCTGATTTTAAATCGACTGGCTCTGCCTGAGAAAACCTCCGCTTCAATGTAAGGTTAAATTAGGGGCTCCCAAAGTAAGGTGCTAGGACCCACAGCGGTCCAGGGATTGGCTGAACGTGGCCCAGCAGATTTTGGTTGCACTTCCATTTCACTGAGACTTAAAGGTATGACTTTGTCTGTTGTATGCTCACAGTATTGGGAACTAAAAAAAACACAAGCTTAGAAATCAAATATAAATATATACATATATATATATTAAATCTATAAAGTTGAGGGTTTGTTTTGTTTTTTGTATTCTTGCTTAAAGACATAAAAACCAACAACACTTTTTTATTTATTTCACGTAATAAAACCTTTTTCAATGGATAGTTCATTCATATCAGTCTAAATCCAAAAATATAAGCTCTCCATCACATCAATAGCAACATTTTAATGAGCAGACCTCTTGACTTATCTGTGAAACTGCTAAACCAAACATGTGTACTCACAATTCTGATACAGATAATGATAAATAAAAGTTTTTATTTCTTAAATAATATTAATCAACTTCAGAAGATCAAAACTTGCTTAATTTTTACAGCCCAAAAAGTCCCAAACAAAGCAAGTTTGCAAGTTTGCAAGTAAATTCAACAACCCAGACTTTGAACGCACCAGGGATCATTTGATTTAAATAACTGCCTCCTGCTATTCAAACAAAACCTATTGTATTCAATTTACATAATATTCCCTCATCACCACTGAAATTATCTGGATCAATAGATAAAGCAATGCCCTAAAGAGGAAAAAGAAATCCACTATAATATTTCTATAGGGACTTCTAGTGACAGTGATATTGACAGTGGTGACCGTGGTGGCATTTCCCCATTCTCCAGTGTGTCATTGCTCCATAATACTCCCAGAGGAATGTATGGTGTGATCGGATTCTAGTTGATTTTATGATGAAACTGATGGCCATAATGCACAGTTGTTATTTCCTTTCCTTTCCACCTCCTGTTTTGACTAAAAGATATCTGAAAGAAAAAATATATAAATTCATATTCGTTTCAATTCAGCTCTGTTTCACTCCACAAGCGGCCGGCCTCTGTCCTGCTGTTTGCAGCAGTAGTGAGGAAGAAGAGTATAAACTGAGATTTACAGGGCACACTTCAGCATCATTATTGATACATGACAAGGATCAATTGGGTAATTGAAAGCTGATTTCTCAGTGATGACCAATAAGCCTAATCATAAACCAAAACAAAAAGTAGGGTGCTCTTTAGGATCCTAAATCCATTGAACTGAGAGAATAAACAGAACAGACTATTTTAACTAGCTGTTGCGATGAATGATTTCCTGTGGGGACTTCATGTGTGACTATGTAAACATGTTTGTACTTGCTGAACCTATTGGCACTGTCTTTCTACTGTGGACAAAACAATGACATAAAAAGTAACAATTTTCTCAAGTGAAAAATTTGTAGGCTGGGCATAATATTCCAATAATACACAGGATTAGAGCAGCCTATGTGGCTTCTATTCAGAATGTGTCGTCAATGGTAACATGCATTTTTCTCAGCCGACATTTTGACTTGAGGCCCAGATGTTCGGGAAAACATTAACAATAAGTCTGTTGTTAATGCTCAACTGATTAATTTCATTATTTAAACCCATGCTTCATTGTTTCATGTAAAAATGTCCCTATATGTTTAATTTGCCTCCATGTAGGCTGATAAGCAAAGCTGATATTATCTCTCTTTAATGCACTACAGTGGCTCCAGATTACAGCACAATACAGCGCGATCATTTCCACATGCTGGTATGTTGCTGATGCAGGGGAAATGAGACGCTGACCCTCTGTGCATCATCGTGACCGTTTGACCTGCCATTTGGACGACTGGCATGAAATGACACCCTGACATAAAGGCCTCTCTCTGATCTGTGAAGTGGACATTTGTGGAGCCAAGTAATCAAAAAATAAAAAGTGTGCCCTCCTGCCCTTCACCCACTCTTTGGCAGATGCAATTAATAGCATGTCGCGTTAATTACACCTTCCTTTTTATTTAGGTGACTTGAAATTTCCCATTAGGCTTCTAGGGAGGAAAAAAATTAAAAACTCCACTGTTGTGGTGCTGAGGAGAAACAACACAGAGGGGGGATAGTTGGTGCTCTAGCGCCATCTAGTGACACCATCACAACCCAAGGGTGAGTCGAAGCTGTAAGTTTATTACACTGTGACTGATTCAAACTTACAGAATCTATTCAAATCTATAAAATCATTAAATGGGGACCGATTCATGTTTATAAGAGTTTAGTTTGTGGACTAATGTTTTACTTTGGGGGTGTTTATTGCAGAATCATTTATTCAGTATTTGATCAAAGGCAGTAGAAGCCTTAACAACAATGTTAACTGGTATTAAATGAATACAATAAGATTATGATTAAAAGGCCAACACTATTTACAGTCAATAGAGATCAAAGATATTTTTAGCAATTTCTCAAACTGCATTCAGATGACACAGTCCACCGTTAGTCCCTGTAGGACTGTTGCTATTAATCTTCCTGACACAAATAGATCAGACATCATCACATGATTATCATATAATTAGGAAGTAAAAGGTACACTTTCAATATTAGTTTTCTCTTTTCAAATGAATTAACATAAAGATAATTTTATCAAGTGTTAGCGTTTATGTACAAGAGCAAAACGTAAAACTCGAGAAATTCAACTCAACATGACCATGTTATGATTACATTTAACATAGTTATGAAAAATTATAAAAGATGAATAATTACAATGGATACATAACTATAGTTTATATAAACATTAGAGAAAATATCAGTCTAAGAATATCCACTGAATCATACATCAGTGTTTTTTGTTTTTCTGCCTGCCTGTAAGCAGCATTACACAAACACCCCTAAACAGATAACCAGGAAAATTGGTCAAAGGATGTTTTATGGATTAGAAAAGAACCCATTACATTTCGGTGTGGATCTGTATCTGGGGACGAATCCAGGAACATTGGGGTTTGGGTTTGTTTTCACTTTATTTGACAATTTCTGCATATTTCTAAAAAAAATTATATAAAGATCTCGAAGAAAAAAACATACAAAGTGTGTGTGTAAATAATAGTGGAATGATTGGATTTAAGGGGCTTTGGTGGAGGAATGTGCTCTACTGTGTGCCATTCTAGTTCTCCTAAGTGATAGTGCCGAGCAACACATTTTAGAATTTATTAACCAACTCAAAATGTTTAATGGTTGTAAAGATTATAAATTAAAAAATTCTAACTTTGCTGCTTTTTCAATCATTGTGTGAATGTGGATTATTGGGTAAACAAGCAGTGAGCCTCGTTGTCAAATGACATTCAGATCGGTAACAAAAGTAAATAATGTAATAAATGATGCCTGAGTTCCATTGAGCTGCCTCAGTTTCTGGGCTGTAGCTCACTGAGACACTCAAGACCAGAGTTAATGTTATAAATGACACCTATGATTTTCCTACTGTGACGAGTAAAACGTAAAAAAGAGCAGTGAAAGACCTCACCTCAGGCTCTGAAGACTCGCAATGGCCATTTTAAACTGGGTTGTCACATTAGTAGACTAAACAATTAATCGTAAAATGATACGACAATCAATAATGACAATTATCATACAAGCAGCCCCAGATCAATAATAGGAGTATGATAATCGTGCAGACCAATACACTGGTTGCAGAGAGCTTTTTTACCAAACTTCACATCTCAGCCTCACAGCTCTTTGCCTGAAAAGCAGCTAAATGTGAAAGGACATCTCAGCCTGTCGAGCCTGTCCAGACGAGCTGGAAACCTCATCGTGCAGAGTGTCCTCTCCGACTGTCTGAAGAGCCTTTGACACACATTGTGATCAGGTTATCAGGAGGAGAGCTGCCCATCATCTCTCCCTCTCTTCTCCCTGGCTTCTCATTTTCAGAGACAGAGTTGGTCATGCCTGCACCTAATAGTTGCTGTTATTACGTGAGACGATATGTAAAGTACAGCAACCACTTCCTGGTGTCAAGATGCGCTTAAAGTACCAATACGGACTCAGCAGTTTTAGTCCTGTTTCACGAAAAAACATTGTGTAATGAGTAGATTCATTTACTGATAAGCATTGTGACAAATTACAAATTAAAGAGTGAGTACAACATCAAGCAGATATATTTATGTCCGTCCCTGAGAAACAACATTAATACCTAATCTTCCTCTGATCATATTATGTCATTTAACATTGTGTGCAGCTACATCGTGTTTCAATATGATTTCCTGGGGTCTAATTAACTTTGAAAAATGAATGTTCAATTTTTGTGACTAACTTTATTGACTCCCTAGAGATCTCCATTGAACGTGTTTGTACAAAGTTTCCCTGTCAAACATCATCTCTGAATCTTGTGAAGCTGAATCAGCCGTCTGTATCAATCACTCATTCAGCCTGTCTTTCTCTCTTCGCTCACACCTCCACTCCTCCTCCTCCCCCCTGAGCGCACAGATAACAGTGATACAAGCTAACGGCCTGAACGTAATTCCACCGTTTGACATTGTTGTTCTTCAATCTCACTCAGATGCATCGCAGCTAATTACACTTTGCACACTTAAGTACACAAATGCGTGTGTGCGTTCATTTGTAAACGGGTTATTGTTTAATTATAACTTCACATGAACTTTGCTGAGCAGCGGGGCGAAACGTGTCTCCCCTTCAGCACATAATTATTCAGGCTGTAATTGCTCGGCCTGTTTGTGAAACATGCTCATCTCTCGGAGGCCATCTTGTGCTGTGCACCGTTCAAACCCAGCACTAATGTTCAATGAAGGGGAATTACGAGTCCTTTTTCAATGAGAATGCCTCATAATCAAAGCGCTGACCTTCCGGTTAGTGGACGAGCCGGACCAACTCTATTGCCTGAACCACAGCTGCCAAAATCAACACTTAAATGTGTATGTCCTTTCCGCCTAGATGAGAGAAGATGAGTTACGGAAGCTAAAAAGCCCAACATCTTTAAATGGATTGGTGTGTGTGATAAGCCCTAATAAGCCAAAGAAGTTGAAAACCTCTGGTCTCTGACACATTTCTGAAAGATGTATCTCTTGCTTTCAAAAAATAAAATGACGAGTAAGCAAAAGAACAGGAAAAAACTTGGCTCAAAAGTGTTTTGATAAATATCTGGTCTTCATTTTGAGAAACATAAGCACTGAATCTGCACCAATAGCATCTGATCAGGGTTTCGAAAAATGTTCTCAAATGTGACTTCACTTGTTTACAGTAATTACAGCAGTTAGACAGTGTGTACAAAATGAAAACTGTTATCCTGGTGGATTTAGACATGGCTAAATAAACATATCCCCTGCCTGCTGCTTCAAAAAGCTACATATGGATTATAGAATTTAGTTGGATTTGACAAACTCAGTACTGACATTCTCCATATCCTTAAAAACAGAACAAAAATAACAAGCTGTCGACCCAGCAGCGCGCTGACTGACAGGGACGACTTCGTTATTAAGAGTCTAAGGTGGGAAACAAGAGAAGGAACACCACGCCACATAATGATGGGTATTACAAAGAGGCCTCCCTCAGGCAGGTCTGAGGTCTGTCGAGTCTCCGCCTGAGGAGGACAAGACAGACCACAGCACTCTGCAGACATGTCTCACTGAGGATAAGAGTATTACTGTACTGGCAGGGTGCTGCAATATTTCAAAAGGAATGTTCATGTGTCACTTACGTGGTTTGTATAGAGAACAATATAGCACAGGGCAACCTTGCGCTAGCAACCACTAACCCTCTATTTTAATGTTGGATTTATTATTCAGGAACAATATTTCCATCCATATATTCCCACTGAAGATTCATCAGGCTATGTCTGTACGTGCTTGAAAGACAAATAAAAAGCTGAACTAATTGCTGTGGATCCCCCCAGGATATATCAGCTTCACAGAGTGGCGTGACAGCAAGGAATCAAGCTGTAGCGCAGAGCGGAAAAGCCTCCATGAATCACGCTTGCATCCGTTCTCGCGCACACAGCAGCAGAGGCAGCAGCGGTGGTGTCGCTGGCTGAGGAATAATCATTGGGGAGGCAGTCCAAATTAATACTTCAGCCGAGGCCGCCTCGTTCTCCGTCATTAGGGCACATTACAGGGCCACAATATACATCATTAAACCAGGCATAAACAATTCATTAAAACACAGTTAAGAAGACAAACTAATGTCACGTCTCCCTGTGGTGTTAATAAACTGTAAAATAGCAGAGGGTTAAGGACATAAACGATCAGTCCACCACTACTGTTCAGTCAGTCAATCTGACTAAAGGCTTCTCTGGTGGTTGTGGATTCAGTAGAAGACCATCCTTTCCTCCAGTCCCACTTTACACTAGTCTTCTGACAAGGCCTTGGCATGACAGAGTAACGTAATCATTTTTTACGAAAGTGATAGTTCACTGTGCACTAAGGCTGGAGAATAAGTAAGAAAGCCATATGAGCAAGTTAAAGGGATAGATCACCCAAGAAATTCACTAATCCTCTACTCACACCTATGGAGGGGAGGGTGAAGTGTTTGAGGCCACAAAACCCTTTTGGAGTTTCAGGTTTAAACAGCTTTGCAGCCAAATCCAATACAATTGAAGTCAATGGTGACCACCTCTTCAAACGTAATAAAAAACTGAAATAAGAAAAAATGCCTTAACATTGCTTGTGTGGTGTCATCAAAGTGTTCTAATGCCCCAACATTCAAATTAGACTCGAAACACTTTGATTAAAAATGTGTTTTAGCCTAACTGTCCTCTGATATCCTCCCCTGGAGCCACGTTAGCAGTTGAATCAAATGCTTAAGGACACTCAGATGACACCAGAGGAGGCATTTTATTCTTCTTTTTTTTTTAAGTTGTTCTTTTACAGTTGAAGAATCTGTCACCGTTTACCTCAATTGTATTGGATTTGGCTGCAACACTGTTTGCCCTTGAAAGTGTTTTGTGGACTCAAACATTTCCCTTTAATCGATTGAAGCAATGAAGAAAAATATGTCCTTGAAGGATGGCAAGAGAACTGTGGAGTCACAGAGCAACAAAGCTTTCAGTGTCGGTCATCAGTGTTCAGGTTATTTCAAATCTGGTGAAAGGGAAGCACCCGGTTTCATCATGACAGAGGCACAACCTTTTAACACAACAGTGGTGTTCGCGGTCATGTCAGCATCACTGCATGTCCAACCCGTAGCACAAAGGCTGACCACACAGCCAGACAGGGAGGAGAGAAAAATGCATACTCTTGAAAGAAAAGCAGGGTCGTCGCAGTCACCCAAGGTGGCAAATAAATACAACACATAAGTAATTATCTTGAAAATACTTGTCTTGGGTGGGCCAGAAAACCCTGACGTGCACACTTCTTAGCTTCTAGTCAACCAGCCATAGTCAAAAGGTTTTCATCCTCTGTTGTCTGATTCCAACTCTCTGGGGTAATGGTTTCATCATCCATAAGCCCTCATAGAAACACATATTAATGCCATACTGTAAGCACACCTTCTAGTTCAAACACAACCACTGAATACAACCAAAAACAAATAGAAAAATTATACATTTCAACGGAGCTATGACTTTAATGGGACAGTCCAACCTTTTAAAGGTTTTTAAGTTAAACCAATTATTATATTGGATGATTTATATCTGTTGGATTTCAGGCTCATCCTACACCAGGCTTCTGTCAGGAGTTTATCCTAGCTTAGCAAAAATGATCAGCGATACCACTAGCATCAGTCCCCCAACAGCATTTTTTTCTTTTCGTTGATAAATTAGCCCGATTTAGGCTAAACATTTACCATTCTTATTACTAAGCTAAGCAGGAGATACTTCTGTTCTTTTTAGGCTACTTAGCTTAGGGCAGGACATAATGCTGTTCCTTGTACTAGGCTATTAGTCTGACTTTTGGCAACATGACAGCTTGGAGAATCAAAGTGCTGTCCATTTCTTCTGATCCTCCTTGAGATGGTTCTACTCCTTCATTGGAGTCCAGCTGTGTTTAATTAAACTGATTGGACTTGAGTAGGAAAGGCACACACCTGTCTATATAAGACCTAGATAGATAGATAGATAGATAGATAGATTACTTTATTCATCCCCGAGGGGAAATTAAGTCGTCATAGCAGCCGGTACATTTGAATACAATAAAATACAATACAATAGAATAAAATATAAAATATAAAATATAAAATATTGCGGTAGAAAGAATAAAAACAGAAACACAAGATAAAATAGGTAGATAAGGTGCAGTGGCAGATGATGGTAATAGTACTGATGATATGATGGTAATGTTATTGTTAGACAGTATATAAAAAATAGTACAGTATATATAGTATATAATATATATTTATATATGATAGTAATTATACCAATATAATAGCAGTATATAGTAATAATAGCAGCAACAGTATATATAATAATAATAATAGTAAAATATAATAATAATAACATGTACACATGTATAAATAAAATATGTGTATATAGACTTATATATACAAAGAATATACAAAGAGTATGATATAATATATGATATATAGTACGGGTATACATATTTTTTGGCGATACAATAGATAATATAATATACTGTGAGTGTAAGAATATGTAGACAGAGTGTGCAAAAGACAATATTATTGTATAAAATGATGAATTGAGACAGGTCAGAGCAAAAGAGAATCATGAGGTCGAAGGAACTGCCGAAGGAGCTCAGAGACAGAACTGTGGCAAGGCACAGATCTGGCCAAGGTTACAAAAGAGTTTCTGCAGCACTCAAGGTTCCTAAGAGCACAGTGGCCTCCATAATCCTTAAATGGAAGAAGTTTGGGACGACCAGAGCTCTTCCTAGACCTGGCCGTACAGCCAAACTGAGCAATCGTAGGAGAAAAGCCTTGGTGAGGGAGGTAAAGAAGAACCGAAAGATCACTGTGGCTGAGCTCCAGAAATGCTGTAGGGTGATGGGAGAAAGTTCCACAAAGTCAACTATCACTGCAGCCCTCCACCAGTCGGGGCTTTATGGCAGAGTGGCCCGACGGAAGCCTCTCCTCAGTGCAAGACATATGCAAGCCCGCATAGAGTTTGCCAAAAAACACATGAAGGACTCCCAGATTATGAGAAATAAGATTCTCTGGTCTGCTGAGACCAAGATTGAACTTTTTGGCGTTAATTCTAAGCGGTATGTCTGGAGAAAACCAGGCACTGCTCATCACCTGCCCAATACAATACTAACAGTGAAGTTGTAGACATGGTAGATACCAAATTAACGTGTAGAAGCACTACAAAAGTGGAATTTTCATAATATGTCCCCTTGAATGAAAGATAACAAAACACAAATAGCTTTTCTTCTTTGTTTATTCTGTGGTATAAAGATTTTCATTTCTGAAAATATATATACAGATACATGTTTGTGTGAACGGCTCATATCGGCCAATATCAGCCAACTAATTTAACGGCAAGTCTACATGAAACCTCCAACATTTTAGTTTATTTAGTTATTAGTTATTATTAAATTTACTACCTCAAATCAAATTGGACACTATCGATTGGTGTTTTGAGCCTATTTGTTTCACAGCTATGGTGCTAGGGCCAGACGCCCTTAATCTCAATCTCAGAATCCTCAAGTTTTTTAAAGGACATTTTTATTAAACTGCCTCGTTATTGGAATGACGTGGTTTTTGGTAACTTTGCATGTTGCAACATTAAGGATTTAATCTAGATTAATTTGATCTAAATTCAGATCAAATTTAACATACACATATTACTGGAGTCAACTAACAAAAAAAAGTCTGAATTAATGCAGACTCATCTCAAAGTCAAGGATAAATTCAGATAACAATTAAGCTATAGATACCAAGACTATTAGTGTAATCGCTTGTCAATTCAGCCGTCTTTTTAAAGCTACATAAAAGAGAGATGAGTAAATGATGAGAAATCCCTTAAAAGTCTGAATCTAAATCCAGGAATGATAAGAGGCAAATTCATTTTGTTTTGCGAACAAAGGAAGCAACTTTGTCCTTGAAAAACCAAAGATGCAGTTAAGACAATACATTTCTGTGTATACTTTTATGTTACACTATGGCCTGCTAGACTAATCAGTCAATACCACTTTTTGAGCAAGCATCTTGAGATGCAATATCATTATTTTTCGTAATTCTTCGAGTGGATTACAATTTCTCTTAATTTTATTTTTACTTTCAAGTAATAGTCTTTGCATTAATCAAAGAAATAAATAATGAAAACTACATATGTAAATGAAACTTGAAAGGTATCAAAGCTCATATAAGCTGTTTAGCATAAATTTCCTTTGTTAGTATGAGTCTGTGATTTGATGAAAGGAAAGCTACAGTCTTAAAGGTAACTTCAAAGGAATCAAAGTTCATATAACCAGAGCTTTGGCACAAGGAATCAAAGGATAAGGTTATTCTATATGGAAGTTTTTTTCAGTTCTCAAGCTATTTTAATTGATCAGGTCGGAGTGGCCAAGGGGGTAGAGCGGGCGTTCTCCAACATGAAGGTTGCCGGTTCAAACCCCACTCTTCCCCATCTGCATGCCGAAGTGTCCTGGGCAAGATACTGAACCTCTAAGTGGCCCCTCATAAATGTTGAGTGTACTAAAAATGTAAGTCGCTTTGGACAAAAGCGTCAGCTAAATGACAGGTAATGTAATGATTAGAGAAGACAGAAGATTTTTTTTTTCTTGGGAAAATTGACTGATTTATCATGAGAGGAATGGACTTAGTTATTAGAGGAAGATCTTTTCGGACTTCTCGACCCCCTGTAATCAGAAGTAGCTCCCCCAGTTGGAGAGGGAGGCGGTCTTGTTGTGTTCAATAGGTTTTCCTGAGAGAAGTTTCAGCATTGGAGTGTGAGAGAGGATGGTCTCCTGTGCAGCCGATTGCGTGTATACCACAACCCTTCAATGCTTCAGCAACAGTGCCTCATTGGTACATCAGCTACATCTACCTCTTAACCCAGCAGTGAGTTAATGCATGAAATGTACATGTGGGTGTAATTATTCTATATATACCTCATAATTACCTATACAGAATACAGTCATTTTTTGTTCAAATGATTTTCCATTATAGTTATTGGGTTAAGGGGGAGGGGGGATTTAAAACGTGTGTTTCGAGTTCTTCTTTTCAGAGGATCACCAGGAACTCCTAACTCATTGTTTGTACAAGTTCCCTTGTGCATCAAGCATCACGTAAGGTCACTAAATATATTCACATTTCTCTTAACATTCATTGTTTGGCTAGATGCCTCCATTGCAATTCCTTTGCAATTAGTTATTAGACTTTGTATTGACAATACAGTAAGTGAACTATCTGTAAAGGATTTACTTATTGCATAATAAATGCATAAGTTGTTGTGATTGAATACAGTTTTGGTATGCGTTTGTTCTTTTGGGGGACTTGTGTGGGTGGGGGAGCTTTCCTGTGCTTTTTCAGATATGACAAAGTTTGGATCTTTGTAGAACACGGATGTGACCTGGGCTCGTATGACGCCCTTTTCAAAGTGGAAATTGAAGGCAGATAAATTGAATCCATCAAATATTGATGTTGGAAGCAAAAAATTCTCAACCCTAGTGGGTGTCACTTATCTTTTATGGGTTTAACTGCCCTCATTGTTCTTGGAATGAAAGCCACTTGCTATACTTGACTGTAAGCATCTGCTTAGCTTTCTTGTGGTAAGTGGAAGATTTGTGAACGTTCATTGATTCTGACATTATCTGCAGTAAAGCTTTTGGGCAAGGATAACAATGGTCAGTTCTACGATTACCTTGGGGGGCATAGGGGATGTTTCTTGTCTACCTCTTGTTTGATCTTGCAGAACAGTCCGAAGGAAGAATGCGGTCTACCTGAGATAACAGGAATCATCTCAACCAACATGCAGTTTGAACAATGGATTGAAATGATTAGCCCTCAGCTGCTAGCCCTTGCGCAACTGTGCAGGTGGTAGGTTGCTCAGATTAAGTTCTTGAAATCCTGCAACTGCGTGAAGTAAAAAAATAATGTATTCAGTAGCTGAGGAAGGCTGTGCATGGTGCAGCTTCAATTTGGTCTGAAATGCTGTGCAAATGTGTTGCAGTAGTTTATATTGCTATTGGGTTTGGTATGGTGTATCCCTGCACTTCTCTTCACAGAAATAAGAGTGCAAGACTGGCTCAAGAACGAGTGAAGTCCTCTAACCCGAAGCATGTAGTAAGATTCTGGCTTAACTCTTCATAATGAACTTCTGCAATGTTGTAGTTGAAAAATTACATCTTGGAACTGGCTTTATGTTAACCTCAAATAATTAGTAACAATAATGCTTTACTAGCATGTATCTTTGGCTACAGGGCCCTACTGCTTTGCATGTTTAACCAAAAGATGAGTAGACCTCAAATCTTTGAGTATTGTGTGGTGGGTGTTTTGTGTAGATCAATCTTTGTTTCAGATCATCCTCGTTTGTCCACTCGATCTCGCCTGCCTCTGAATGCAAAATCGTCTGTGGAAGCTGTCAGCGAATATGAGTGTGGCCCCTGAATGAAGTACCATCCCCCTGTGCGCTTGAGCTTTAATCTTCATTCGCAGAAGCCCCGCTCTCTGTTTGTGTGTGTGCCTCTTTTCTTTTCCCTTCGGTTTCTCAGGTTTAACTGCCCAAATTGTCTTTGTATGTCATCTGGGATAGCCTAACCTGTGTTGGAACACTGAGAATCCAGCCACATTAAGATCAAGAGCTGCAAGCTTGTCTCGCTAATACTGCATCACTTCAGTCTCATGGGTGCTAAGTTAAGTAATTTCGGTTCCCTTGATTTTTCTTTAACACGCCAAGGCTTAAATGTGTAACTCAACATGTTGCATGCACATCAGCTCTGCATAACATTTTATTTGTAATGCACAACATAATGTTCATACAGTCGTTGTAAAACACTGCAGTAGTGTTCAGTCGAGGGTTTTTCGTGAGGGGGGACGGGCATCACTTTTCTCTCTTTTCAGATTTCTTGTTCAGCTTATCTTGCGACTGAGCCAGGCGTCTTAACCTTCTGCAGGGAGTCATGGGATGTCTTGGTACAGCCAGCCTCTAGGGTCTTTATTTCTTTGACGAATTGTGCCTTGCGGAGGGCCGATAGCTGTGGTAAAATGTGCTACGCCATTGGCGGTAAACAAAAATTGCACTGATCATTTGTCTCATTGTAATTTCAGTGTGGGGTTCATGTGGGAGGGGGTGGGGAGATTTACATTGTCTATCTTTTTTCCATTACAGCGTTAAACTTGGAAAGAAAGCCATACCATATCCTGACCTGTGAATCCTGCCAAGTTGCAAACGGGAAAACAATATTATCAGGGATGCTGGTATCGTGGCTTTGCTAATATGGATAAAAAGATAGCTTGGAATTAGTCATTCGCCAATTCGGTGTCGTTGTGGGGAATGCTGGGGAACCAGTTGTTTCTTTCCTTTAGTTTCAGCCTCCTGACCGAGAGTATTCCCCATGTGATGACAAACTAATATAGCAGACAGGTGCTGAGTGTTTTTTTCTTTTCCTGGGGGAACAAAGTCTTGGTTTTGTTCCTCCAGGTTTTGCTTTTGCCCGTATTACAGCAACAACAAAAAAGCAAAAGACCCCGGTGGTGGCACTCTTGACTTTGTCAGGACAGGGTTCAACTCCCTGTGGTGTCTTGCTCTTCAGAATGCTGTGCAATGGGGTGAAAAAAAAATTCGAATGACAGTTCATCGCATTTTGAATTGCAAACCATTAAATTCTTAGAATTTTTCACGTTATTTACTACTTGTTTGCATTTCACTGTGTGAATCAAAGATGACAGATTTGTGCTTTTTTGAAATCAGTTAACTGCACATGATTGCAAATGTCTTACGTGGCACAGTGACAGCTGTGAATAAAAGAGTACATAAATACCTTCTGTTCACTTATATTTTATTTTTGTCAGTACAGCCATAAATTAATGATATGATTAGTCTGACTTTTGGCAACATGACAGCTTGGAGAATCAATGTGCCACCAAAGAAACATTTGTGCATCTGTGATAACTTGGGGGTCATCATAATGACATTGTTATGTTGGATTGAGGGGCTCTTTATACTTAGCTAGGCTAAAGATGTCCTCCCATCCTCTGTGCTAAACTAGGCCAGACCTGCTGAATGCATGGAGGTGAAATATCATTCCTCTCATTTCCTCCCAAATAGAACATAACAGTTTTTTATAAAAGGATAATGATTTTAAATAGCATTTTAATCACACGGGGATCAATATAAATAAATATTGTTTTGCATATTAATTAACATGGCTGTTATACAACATTTGGCATATAAAGTGGTCAAATACAGCAGTGACACTAATGACCATTTTTCTGTGTATTACTTTGGTTGAAGGTCATAAAAGCAAAGCACTTCACTACAATCTATACCAAATCGACACCACACCACATTCAAACTGGAGTATAAGGCACAAATACTGACCAAACCCATGTGCTTTAAATAAAACTTCACGTTGTTTTTTTCCAGAAAAAATAAAAGAAATGCCTTCCAAGCACTTCAACCACATTGCAACTGTGGCTTTATATATTACAAAAATGAAATAATTGATTACAGGAATACATTTTTCATAATCATATAATTAATGCAACATTTAACACCCAATGAGCTGTGATCTTTCCTGTGTGCACTTCAGTGCTAATTATCATTTGTGTAGTGTTTGTTGGTCAAGATCAACGCCTACAGCAGGTAAGCTGAGTGAGTCTTGTGTTACTATTAAGATGTGCTGGTTTCTGGAATAAAATATATATTGAAAAAATTCAAACCAGATAAAATATAACCCCTGAGTTTCAGGACAAATACTGAGATCACAGTGGGCATTTACACTGTGTCACTTTGACTCTACTCAGCTTCATTCACAGAGCCCCTACATCAGTTTGGTGGTGAGCACAGAAAGTAAGTGGCTGTAATCAAACAGCTTAATGTGAATAACAAGAGGAAAAACATGCAACATCACAAAAGAACTTTGGAACAGGTGATGTTAAAACTTGAGCTTTGGAGACAAAACTCTCAACATTCCAAAAACCCAGGACCTCCAGCTACCTTAAAATAAAATCCAGTCCCAAACAACTTAATGACCTGTATGGCTTAAGCATACTCAATTATCAATTACAATTAACATTGGCCAGGCTGACTTAAAAACCTGACCTGAATTTTTGCTTTACTTGAGCCGACTAAAGTGAATTTTCTCATTAAAAACTGAAGAAACACATAATTTTTAATTAAGGGCAGATTTAAACAGAAGTCAACCCAACACATCTACAAATTTAAACCAACTTGTCTCAAGTTCAGTTGAGCCTTTCATTTCTCATTACGTGATGTTCCTGGTATTTTTAACCGGGTCCAATTTTTGTGTCTAAACAATTAATAGGGACAATCCATCTGCTTGTATGTCAGTTTCAAAGTGCATCAATTCAAAGTGCTTGTTTTTTCTGAAACTGTATTGAAAAGATCCATACAGAGATCGACCTTTATGGTGAAGAGCAAGATCCTATTTGTTTCACCAGTAACAAGCCCAGTTCAAAGACACCACACTAACAAAACAGTCAGTAAACCTAACCGAACACATTTCGACCGGGATGACGATACTGCAAGTCATATAGGGAAAAAATCTGTGTTCGACTAAATTACAGCTTTTCTCAAAGGAGTCTGGTGGTTTTGAACAAAGCGCTATAAAAGCCATTTAAACTCTTTAACAAGGTCTTTCTCTGTAGGGATCCTTTCCGCAGAGTTATCAGACACTTGTAATAACAATCTGAGCCTGGGGGCAAAGACAAGCACTTTTGGTGAACATACTATGATGCACACTACTGCCGGTGATTTCCTTGCGTTTTGCAGCTATTATCAGGATCATGCTCATTATTGGATATATTCCAAACATTATCGCTCTAATAATCATTAAGACACAAATTTATGGTAAAATAGAGCCCTAGTTTAAAAATACTGGAATAATCCTCAATCACCTACCATGCCAAAAAACTCAATAAACACGACCGGATTCATATATAATTATTATATCCATCTGCAAAGTAAAAGAAAACACATATTTTTTAAATCTGATACATCAGCTATTTTTGGTTGAAAGATAAGTCAGTTAATAAATTGGCCAACTGAGAGTAAATTCATTTAAAATTTAAGGTGATTGACAAACGCAAAACAAAATGTCAAACAGTCAATGGTTTCAGCTTCAGGAGAGAATTGGCTGGTCTTCTCTGTTCATACCACTGTAAAGTTGTTCAAGTGTCACTTCTTACTACTTTTATTTGAAAAGATTTCCTTTGTCTGCATTTGTAGCATGTGTAAATCCAAACTACTTTTGTTCCAGTTTAGTTATTCAAGTTCTCACATGTTTCTGGATGACAACATGTTGAAGGTGTATCTCAGGCATGTTTCTGTTCGAGCGTGAGATTAAGCAGTCAGTTTGCAGCAACACATAACCAGCGATATCTGCATCTAGGTTTGAGTTGGCACAATCCACACAGTAGTGTGTGAAATAAGGCTGCGTTCACTGCCATTAACACCCCCCTTACCTGTGAGCACAACTGCATCGAGTATGAATTCTTAAATCAAAATCAAAATGGCTTTATGTTGACAGGTGCCGTCAGAGTGACCCTCGTGCATTAAAATAGCTTGTTTGCAGCACATTCTGACAAGGCACTGATCAAGGCCCTGATCTTTAGATGTGTAACCAGCGAACATGAGTATGTGGCTACCAAACACAGGTTTTGTTTTTCACAGTTTTCATAAAGTGTGAGTTTTACACTTTTTTCTCCAATTTGTTGCACTCACACAATGTTCATGGGAGGATTTCTCACATTGTCAGATTGTTTGTGTGTCTCGCATCCAGTAGGAAGGCATATTTTACAGCTTTTCTTGCAATACGTAAGTGGTGATTCATATTTTTGGAAGATGCAGAATCTTTCCTGATAATTTCAAGTGTCCAAAAGTATTAACAACAAAAAAGTCTCACATTTTGTAATCCTTTAACTAGCAGTCTGTAGTTGTTAGCATCCAGCCAGTTGATAAAAAACCTCCTCATCCAGTCTGGTTTGTTTACTGACCACTAAAAGATCTCGTCTGTGACACAGATGCAGGCAGGTTTTCCTCCAGTAACTGACTCACTCTGAGGCAGTGTTTGCTGATGAGCACCACCCCGCTCTTACTTCCTCTGCTGGGGATCACTGAGTGAAACTCTTCTTGATGGCAACGTTGGGGAAGAGGCCACAGAGCTCCTGGACGACGCGCATGTCTATTTGGGAGCAGAAGGAGACGTCCAGGAGGAGAAGCCGAGGACATGCCTGGAGTAGCTTCTTCAGCGAGGCGGCACTCACCAACCGTGTACCTGTCCGAGAGACAAGTCCCAACAGGGAAACAAGCATAAGCAAAGAAATACAAGGCAGATAATGGAAGTAAATGTGTGCAAATTTCGGAGTAGAGAAAAACAGACATGGACAGCAACATGTTAAACACCAAGCAGATTAATGTACAAATAAAATAAATGTCAGCTCTTGATACCAATTACAATTTCCTCAAATTACAAATCATATACTCAAAAAACTGTCTTCAAAAAAGAAAGCTTTCCTCAGGTGAGTGTGTACAGTGATTATGGACGAAACATCTGATCCTAGGATCCACTACTAACAATGTGTCCTTAAAATCTAGAAAAAAAAAAAAATAAAGCCAGAAAGGCAAAACTCTTTACTGGGAGAATATACAGTGAAAAATTATGTCATTATCATATAAAATTATAATGCTTCAGATTTATTGCATTCAACTAGTAATTTAAAGTCGTTGAGCTATAACTGATAACGGAAATCTCATAATTTTACTATAGGCCACTGCTCTGTTTCATAATGTTAGTAGTTTTTTCTTTGTATTTATTATTTGAAGGCTACATAGCCATGAATGTTTTTTGTATGTTCAAATATTGTTATAAAGGTATGTTTGTTGAGGTAAATGGGATTCATTGTTTTGATTTTGTTCTTTGCTGTGGTATCGAATTGGGTATCGAAAATCATGGGAATTTCATGGTATCTGTATCGACTACAACATTTTTGGAATCATTACGTCAAGAGTTCATACCCACATGTGCCTGTATATTTACAGGGATATGACCAAATATCACAGGAGAAACTTGGACATTAATATTCTAAACTCAAGACATAATGAGAAAACATAAATCAAAGGCAAACACAATATTTGTTTTCTATGAGCATGGACACATGTAGTGCAACCAAGCAAAAATATGTCCATGATTCTTTGATGCAGTCCCTTATTCATTCATGTGACGATCAATGGCCGAGAACAAGGCAACAGTGTTGGAGTGATTCCATTATACATTGATTCTGTCTTCAGAGGTTGCTACTGTGAATCTGCTGTTCACTATGACACCTGACCACATCCTACAATGCTAAATGTGAGGTTTACTTGAAAAACACATAAGCAGCTTTAGTTGCATGAACTATTAAAAAATCATTATTAAATAACAAATGTTTCTGAACACATATGTGTGATATCAGTCTTTACCCAGTATGTCGAGATGCTGCAGTGAGGGGCAGCTGGCGGCCAGCTCCTCTATGTCTGAGTCGCAGACAGTGCGGTTGGCGGTGAGGAAGAGTTTGCGCAAACGTGGGAGGCTGCGGGCGAGATGCTGGAAACATCCAGTGCTGCTCTGCAGTGTGGGACACCATCCCAGGTCTAACTCCTCCAGCATCCTGAACAAACACAGAACAATTCCCATTCAAATGGAATCAGATGTGATCTACAACCTGTCAGTCTGTCTGTCGGTCTGTCTGTTGGTCTATTGTCACCAAACATTGGAAGTGCAGTGTTGAATTTAGTGCGATTTGGGCATGTGATACGTTCAATTTAAATAAACTGAATAAACTGTTTACCAGTGCTCTGTCCCACCAGCGGCTGTGAATTATGAATGTTACTGACTTTGCAGTTTTTTTCTCAGCCCTTAAAGCCCTTCTTCACCTGGTGACTTGAAACAAAACACCACATTTCTGTATTTTTAAAGATTGGAAAGGCACTGGGGCATAATGAAATAACTCAAATGTAGTGATTTACCAGACACAAGGTGATCACTGGGAATATCATCCGTCCTAACTGGTCACTACATTATATTACATCATGACGCGAAACATGCCATCTGTGTTATTGCTTTACAGCACAGAGCAGCAGCCCGACACTGCAAAAGAATGTAAACCTGATAAAAAATGTATTTTGACTATGTTTGTTCTCGTATAAGATAAACACTTTCAAATCATGGAATACAACTGCACTGCCTACCTGCAGCCAGAGACGAGCTCGGCCAGGCCTCGATCTGTCAGGTTTCTGCAACGCCACAGGTCCAGTGAGCAGAGGGAGCGGCAGCGAGCAGCCAGCATGCTGGTCACAACGTCACAGTCCTCAATCTGCAGGAGAGACAGTCAGCTTTACACATCCATTTTCACTCTGCAGTTATTCTGTTTGCCTGTTCGTAGCACTAGCTTCACTGGGATTCTTTGGAGGAAGAAATGGGCCCTCAGAGTATTAAATACTTTTGAATGGATATTATGTTTGT
The DNA here is from genome assembly GCF_947347685.1 of Pleuronectes platessa. Lineage (NCBI taxonomy): Eukaryota > Metazoa > Chordata > Actinopteri > Pleuronectiformes > Pleuronectidae > Pleuronectes > Pleuronectes platessa. The sequence goes on along the minus strand of NC_070635.1, from coordinate 24,976,916 downwards.
CTAAGAGACGCTGTCAAGATGGAGAGAGATTCTGTGGAGTTTACTTCCAATACTTTAGATACTTTAAAATGTCTCTGTGTATTTCATGCAGTCTGAGGACCTATATAAAGTTGATGCTGAGGTCGGAGAAAATTATGCTGTTAGGGGGAATGAAGTAATGAGCGTGTCACTACTTTTCTAACTGTCTGTCTTGTGTGTTTTGAACAAACTTTTGAAATGCAGCAACAATAAAAAGCTGAGTAGATGTATCGGCTGGTTTGCAGCACATAACCTCCCTCTCAAGAGGGAACAAAGCTCCAACAGAGAACATCATCATCATCAAAAAAGGAAATGATATAGTCTTTCAAGAAGTGATTTGTGTTTGAGGGACTGTTATTGTTCTATGGTGTCAGGTAATGTTGGCCATATTTCATCCTTTCATCCTAAGATGAAAGCAAAGAAATGTAATTTAGCAGCCAACAGCCAGTGCGGGCACCCACAGAAATAACAACATGCAACACATTAACCGTGGTTAGCAGTGGACGGTTATTAAAACTTCAGCTGAAGGAGATGCTGTCATTGTGTATTTCCATTCCATTAATGACGACACTTTGGGTCTTAAAAAAAAAAGATTTGGATTTCCACTCATATTTTACGATTTGCAAAGATCTAATTTGCATCAAATATGAATCAATTGGTTGGAAACTCAGCTAATGACAAGGTGTGTGGTCGAGTTATTGAGTCACTTTGTCAGTTAAAGACTGGCGGAGTGAATAAGTAAACAGAGTGCTTAAAACCAATTTTCTATTTCTTATAAAATTTCATATAAAAGGGACTAGTCCTGAGACCGATTCTGATACCTGGACTTTGCATATTCGTCGATACAGAGTACCGATCAGATAAAAGTGCATTTAAATAAAAAACAACTTAATATATATTAACAGCTTTATGCTACAGACCCTGAAAGGAAATTATGATTGCTATCATTGTTGGCTTGGCTCGGGTTAAACCATTTGAAAAACAAATAAATACAGATACTGATGCTATAGTACTTATTTTATCGTCTAGTTTCACCATCATAACTAAAAAAGAACAAAAGTGAATAAATCTAGGAAGAATCACTACCTTTAAATAGCTTGAAACTTAAGTCTTTCATACGGTGCATGTCGCACAAATTAGTTTTTAATGTGCTGACAAGTAGTTTTTACAGGGGAATAAATAGACAGCTCTTTGCTCCTGTTCCCAGGGACTGCTGGATGTAGCCTTCACAAATCAGAACAGATTTTTCCATCTTCTCACCTAACTCTCAACCAGAAAGCAAATAGATGTATTTACCAAAAATCCAATTAGTTTATGTGGAACCTCACAGAAGCAAATTGCACATTTGTGTAGAATAAACTAAAGGAACATCTAGTTTCTGTGTGTGTGTTAGTGTGTGTGTGCGTGCTTGCATGCGTGCGTGCGTGTTTACATTCTCACCCTCACACAGCTCCCTAGGTTGAGGTGCCTCAGCTCTATGCAGAAAGTCAGGATGCTCAGAATAGATGTTTGCTGGAGATACAAGGAGAAAGAAAGTCACAGGGTTAGAGATTTATTCTTGAAAAGGAGGCATCATTCAATTAAACTGAAATGGGGTTATATTTAGAAACAGCAGCAACATGTATTAGAATTAGACTACAGCAGGTAGCAATAAGGGTCCAAACAGCTGGAAAAGATCAATAAATAACTTCTTTACTGCAGCAACATGATCAACAACAGAGTAAAGTCCTGATATCTGATCTGGTATACATCCAAATAACAAATTACGTTTAAATAATAAGAACACGTCCGATGCAGAAAGTCAGGATGCTCAGAATAGATGTTTGCTGGAGATACAAGGAGAAAGAAAGTCACAGGGTTAGAGATTTATTCTTGAAAAGGAGGCATCATTCAATTAAACTGAAATGGGGTTATATTTAGAAACAGCAGCAACATGTATTAGAATTAGACTACAGCAGGTAGCAATAAGGGTCCAAACAGCTGGAAAAGATCAATAAATAACTTCTTTACTGCAGCAACATGATCAACAACAGAGTAAAGTCCTGATATCTGATCTGGTATACATCCAAATAACAAATTACGTTTAAATAATAAGAACACGTCCGATCATGATGATTTCCTGGCACACTCACATAGAGTAATATTTACTCTATGTGAGGGAAGTTAATATTGCAAAACAGATTTTCTTTTACTTCTCCTCACTAAGTCAGCATTGCAAGGACAGAGGTCTCTCCAGGGGAGCTGCAGCTAGAAGGGAGATATGGGAATTCAAAACTGCACCAGCCAACACATGAACCTCAGTGGCAGGAGAAAGTGTCAGACATGAAAGGAAAAGCCTCTTGTGTGTGCGTTTGGTGTTCGTACTCAGACTCGTCACTGGCATCTTTATAAACGCCTCTCTGCGGCGAGCTAGCCATTTAATTAGAACAGTGACAGGGTAATGACAGCTGAGATGTCGCGGCTTAAAACAGACACACAGCGCGCTCTGTCTGCCCGGGAACAAACAACTTGCAGCATGTTGCCTGGCTCCGCCGCAGAAACTCGACGCTGCCTCGTGCTGCTCTAACAGACAGAAAACACGCTGAGGTGTAACACCAACACAAGAGACAGCGGTTTAATACGTCCGACAGGCTTGAACCTGCACATATGTAGTATGTGTGTTTAAGACCCCCTGAGCTCAGAGTTGTTCATGTTCACCCACTACATCAAAGAATTAACTGATTCCATCACAAAGCATATATCATCAAATAAGCAGATAGTGGAAAAAGATATTAGTCCTCCACCCTCACAGGGCTTTCTAACGTTTGTATTCAAATTAAGACAAAAGTGTTTGTATTTTTATGTATGAAGCTATTCACCATGAACTGAAAAAACTGCAGCCAATGGTTTTTATCAAATCAAAGTTTTGTGAAAGAGTTTTACCTCTTTTTGAAACTATAAAAATGACGCTGACAATGTAAGCATGGAAAATTGTGACTGGGGTGTTTGTTAATTTAAGCAAGAGTCACGTAGAAAGTAGTGGTGTAGGAAATAGCTACTTAAACATGCTACTTAAATAAATGTATTCAATTACAGATAAAAGTACTCAAAGTATTAAAAGTAAAAGTTCTTGTTGAGTTTACCCTATTCCCTAATGCAACAATCAACTGTAAAACTATTTTGATAAAAAAATTGTTCAGTCTCTGTCATACTAATAAAGAATGCTAATGCTACTGAAAACATGTAATTGTAATATTAATCAATGGTTGAGTCTCGTGGTCTATTTTGAATCCATTTAAGGTGTTTCTTCATCAGTGATGCTGCTGCTGCAGGATGAGGTGGGGTCTAATGTTACATGTCTGTTCTTATTGGATCAGTGGACCAAATCCCCTCTCATTATTGGTTACTTTTAAAAACACAAAAAACAATATGAACCTCTGGTGATGCAATACTTTGTAAAAATTTGTAGAATAGAAAGCAAATATATTGGCCGATATATGTAGTCGAGTGAAATCTACTAACCACTTGAGTAAAAATACATGAAAAAATGTAATTAAGTACAGAAAAAAAGTAAAATGGATTTCTTTACATCCCTGATGAAAAGTATGGTGAGCTTGATGATGACCCATTCTTAAAACACAAGGCCAAAAACCCCAAGCAGTCTAGGCTTCTTCTTGTCTTCTTTTCACAGATCCGACTTGCTGGATTTTTTTGCACCAGATATCAAGCATGCTATTGAAAAATTTGGAAGGAAGGAAGCTGTTATTAGTAAAGCAGGCCACTGCCATCTGCTGCCTTGTAATTTGGCATAGACATATATCAATTAATCAGATCTTTGGTAAGAGTTGAGGCAACTTTGTTTTCGTATGGTCTTGGTGACCAGCTGAAATCTGATTTGCATCTGTGTAAGAAGAGTGAAGTCTGAATGAAGTCGCTGTGGAACTATCTCGCCCAGCTAACAAGTACTGCTATAGTGCAAAACTGTTTTTTTTCCTCGATTAATTTTCGAGGAAACCATTAATCTATTAAAGTCAGTACATTTTTAAGGCCAGTTTTGATTAAACGGAAAAAGAGGAAGAACCATTTAAACAAAGTTGTGCAGGACTGGATCACTGAACAGGAACAAGAGTACATTAGGACGCCAATGAAACGTTATACACCTCTAATCAACATAACAAAGTATTAGAATTGTCCTCAACACATTGTACTTTGACAATTAAAAGAGCTGGTAAACACCACAGTGTTTCCCTATTGCTGAAACAAGCTCAAAAGTATATTCTCCTATATCATTGTTAATTGATTTAGTCGTTTCTATTATATTGGCGGATTTTACTTCTTCTGACTTAGACACGCTGCTGTAACTGTTTGCAATATCCTAGATAATAATTAATATTGGCAAAAAATAGAGGCATATGAGGTACTTCTTTAAAGTAACTGCACAACATGTATATATCTATATTACAAACAGCCAGGGTAACCAATTAAGAAAATAAGGTCCTGCAGACACAGAAAAGAACAGATTATGTCTGCAGTTGAAAATGTGATTTTGATTGAGCCTACCTCTATTTTGGTCCGATAGAGCACCAGTCGGCGGAGGCGGGTTAGTTTAGAGATGTGAGTGAAGGCCTGCGAGTGCAGGCGGTCACAGGAGGACAGGTTGAGCCCTTGCAGCTCTGGACAAGTCTGAGAGATGACCTCCAAACAGGCCTCATTAAGAAAATGGCAGCACGACAGCTCTAGACAGACCAAGCTCACGCCACACGCCTTCATGAAACTGAGTAGGAAGATGTGGGGATAGAAAAGGAAACAAGATTATCAACTACCTAGTCCTCTGCCCCTTTATTTCTAATAATATTGCCTACATCTTTTTTTCAAGATCTCTTTTTGGGGATTACTGAAAAAAATTTATACTTAGTATGTCCCTCAGTCAGAACTATGCTTATGCTAGATTTACAAGGTCATCTCCATTTTCTATCACTTATGGCCCACTGACAGTCTGACCTGCTGAAGCCGGTCAGGGTGAGAGCGGTGCGGTTGCCAGTCCAGGACAGGTTGAGCCTCTGGAGGAGGGTGCAGCGGCTCTGCAGGTGTCCCAGGGAAGCGTCACTCAGCCGGGCCCAGTAGGGCTGAAGACTCAGTTGGGTGTACTGCAGCGGGTCACAGCAGTGCTGGTGCAGCAGCTTACAGCTCTGGGCCAGACGGCAGAGGTCTGGCAGGGTCAGGTGACTCAGTATCAGCTGAATGAGCTGTGGACGGAAGACAAGGAGAGGGGTTAGATGAGGAGAGGAGAAAGGAAAGGGTAAGTTTTGAGAGGGGGGCAACAAAAAGACAAAAGGTGTGACTGGAAAATGACTTTTGCAAAAAACAAAGCATATAACAGAAAACTCAAGAGAAGTAGGACCTTGAACAGAACAGAAAACGACAGAGCAGGGTAGAGAATGTTAATTGTGTCCCTCCTACAGGCAGATCCAAATAGTGGTTATCTGGGACACAAAGCACTGATTGCAGGATCAGTGGTGAGGTGAGCGGGCTTGTTTTACACTTTGTTCATGTACCTCTCAAAGTGTGTGTGTGTGTGGGGGGGGATGCAGTTTATTACCAATACAGTGTTAAAGCGGGTATCAGCCGACAGATAATAGCTGTATTGTGTTTCTGAGACAAACCCACAAGAACGAAAATTAAGAGCACTGCTGGTGTTTTGAAGCTCGCCTCAGACGACATGATGCGTCAGTATGGCATGAAAATGACTCTGTGTCCATGAGTATAAACAAGATCAAGTGTCAGGTCAGGCCCAGGCCACAATGTGCATGTGTTTTTGTGGAATACTGTTTAATGGAGTGTGTACAAACACGGGGTACATATAATGATTTTTGAAGAACATACTGCAAATTAGTATTGCATTGTTATAAGTTAAGATAATAATCTATTGATTCAAATCTAAGCTAGAATCCTAGCTACTCATCACTGCAAAAAGTTGTACAATTCAGTGTGTACTTTTTATTGTCCTTAAATAATTTTAGCCAATGATTCCTATGTTTGTATTGATGTTTTTGTATCAATCGGTTCACTGTGCTTTAGTACTGTACTGATGTTGTGTGTGTGTGTACTTCTTCCCCACTTGTATATATATTAGAAACTTTTTTAATTCATTGCTACTATTACAAAATATTATTAAGATTGTTTGAATCGGATTAGGTGATCAATACAAGCATTGCCGTTTTCATCCTTTTTTGTCAGTTAGAGTCAGAAAATAGTTATTAAAGATCCCAGTCAGTCTTATGCGTCGGACATTTTTTAGAAAAGAGTCAGTAGTAAAGCTTCAGCTCTGTGCACTATGAGGCAGCTGAAATAAAATGTGTTATGTGGACTCAGGATCTCCTCATCTACCAATTGAGTTTCAGGGAGCAGCTCTGAATAACTTCTTAGCATAAATATCAAAGAGGCTTTCTTTCATGACAATATCCACAGATATTTTAAAACAATGCCAACTGCTGGAAAAGTTTGAAATGTAAGGCTGTTAAGGTGTTAGTCAACAGACGACTCGTCCACAATAGTTCTAATATCAATTAATAGTTTCAGTCGGTAAATTAAACAATCACGTTCAGAGTTTCAAACTACTTTCCTACTTGCCAAAAAACAGAAAAACCCGAATCTAGAATGGCCTACAGAGAGTGCATATCTCCGCCATGGCCCAACAGTAACCTTCAATTCTAGCCATCAAAATTGCACATACTCATTGATATATCAACAGCAGACTGATATTCTTTCAATACTCAATCAATTTCCAAGGTTTTCAAGAGAATGATGCATGGATCTTGATCAAAGATTATGATTTTATGATCTGTATTGTTTTGAGCTATTAAAACAATGCAGCTTTATTCAATTTAAGGGGACTGTTTGGTCCTGAATGAGATGTGCGCTCTACAGAGTGGCATTATAGTTCTGCTGTTTAATTACCTCATAGGGCAGCTTGTCAAAGTAGCCATTTCCTGTCCTCTGGTGCTTGATGTCACCTCCCTGTCTGAAAGGAACGCCCGTGTCAGACAGCTCCTCCTCGCTGTCACTCAGGTCATTGATGTCGATCATGGGCATCTTATACAGGGCCAGCATGGGCCTCTCTTTTACCCCGCGGAGAATAACAGCATCCAGCTCGGTGTAGTAATCCAGCAGAGAACTGTTCACCTCCAGACGCAGCAGGTTGGTGGGGAAGTTGATATGTTGGATTTTGGGGGAAAACTGGCGTGCCTGAGATGTCAGCACCTTGGTGGGCCCTCCTGACCAGAGCACCTCCCACCTGGACAAGAGAAAGTTTACATGGCAGTTGCCCCATAAAGCTAAACCATTCGTTGAGATTTCAAACTAGGGCCAACATCTTAGGAGATTGGTAATGATTTGTGAGCACCAATCTACCTATAGTACAACACACTTTGCTATTAAACATACAGTCATTCTTTATAGATTAATGGATGTGCAATGGGATCTTGCTACAGCCCTTCTTATGCAGGTTTATACTTGGGTAAATGGGAGGAAGACTATGTATTTAACCACAAAATAAATGGTTTTCTAAAGTACAATATCTTGTGGGGACGGTAAATTTAAGATGTCTGTTTGTTTTGGACAATCAAGGGACCTTGCATAAATCAGTATTAAGGAAACCTTTTGACAGAAATACCATTCTATATGCCATCAGTTTCCATCCAAAGTGGCGTGAAGAAAATCTGCCTTTTGGCCAGTTTCAACAAATACTCAAAATCTGTGACAAGAAAAATGATTTCGAAGCCAAATCAAAAGTATTGTGGCCACGTGGTGTCTTCCAGGAATGGGAATACAGTCAGTAACTCTATGCTGTGGAAAGCATGCACTAGGGCCAAACATCTAGACAGACAAACTTTACGCCAAAAACTGCCTCCAAAGTAAGAAAAGATAAAACAGTTTTTGCCACAAATTACAGTACAGAAGCAGAAAATATTAAACTGATCACAAACAAAAATTCGGGTATCATTGAAAGTGATGGAACATTATGCCAGAGCTTTCCCGAACCAACATTAATCAGTGTCAGGAGATTACAAACAATAGAGGAAGAACTGGTACATGCCAACATGCATGGCAGGGTCCAAAACCTAAGGGGTCCTACAAAGGTAACCACTGCACACATTTTAAGCACACTAAGACACGTATGGACTTTACAACTCAAAGGTAGTTGTAAAGTTTCTCCATCAGGAGAACAAAAAGACTAGCAGAACAAAATATATGGCATCCACACTGGTAGTGCCAAACTCTCCTATGGCTTGACATTTTCTGTACTTCAATAACACTTAACCATCCACACTCCAAACCTTTGGCATTAAACACATCCCTGTTTCCTTTCACAAAAGTGAGAGAGAGAGTAAACTAAACCAACGGGAGGATCTTTTGATCCATGAATCCCAGGCTACAGAGTACCCAGGCTTATATGTGGATTTAATTTTGTTTTACATTTTTTACTTTGTTTACAAGTTTTATATTGTTCTTTGATTAATTTGTGATTAATATGTTGAGCCAAACAGCACCATCTGCTGGAGTTTTTATGTGCCCACACCCTTTAGGCCACAACCCAATAGCCGAGTGGCAGTTTTCCTATTGGCTTAACAGCACTATAAAAAAGGAAGCCCAGAATCCAAGAAGTTTATTATTGCAAATATCTTATTATGGGCCCAACAATGTATTTACATATAAATCAATTAATTTTATTACGAAAGATAAGGCTGAAATACAACATATTAATCATTGATTACTCTCATTGAGATACTTTCTAATCTGGTTAATGACCAGCAGGACTGGGGTTTACTGATAGCCAGTTTCTCATTGGGTTAAAACATGATCAGGTTGGTTTGACATGAGTAAAATATGTCTGTCCCCATTCCTGGTATTTACCCACAGCAGAGCACATTGTCTTCACAAGCTTCGCAAGCCAATCCATAGTTGTCCATTTGAATTGCCCTCAAGGGACAAATAAAGTTGTATTGCTTTCATTTAAATTTTCTTCACTCAAGTGACTATGGGCAATACAAATAAAATGTGATTGGTTGAAGTTAACCTTTAAAGCTTTTGTATCACTGAAACAGAGGGTTAAGCTGATCGTAACAAAACTGCATTAACCATCAATATGTTTCCCTTAAACATAATTTATACTTATCTATGATGAGGTTGCTTGTCCTACAAAAGACCAAAAACCAATTTCACCCAGGGTCTATTCTAAATGCCCCCTCATTGGTTAATTTTACTGGTCTGTTGGTGGTCTCGTTTTCATACCTCTTTAAATACATATTTAATCAAACTGTTAAACCTCTAGGTTTTAACTGATGGAAAAAAGAAACTCTGCTTGGATATGAAACTTGCTGCTTCTTTGTATAGGTAGTCCCCGATAAAATCTAAAAATGGTGTATGAAGATAAAAGGCCTGAAGTTTTAGCAGGAAGTGAACAGAAAGCAAGCCATAATTAGTAAAGTCGGCAGATATAAAATACAAAAATGGGATGCTTCAACATGTTTAGTTAATGCTTTTTCCAGAGAAGCCAGAGAAGCATGCACCACTGATGAAGATGTTTTTGCTGCAAGAACTGCTAATGCTGTATGGTTTTCTTAAAAATATTATTTCAATTAAGATCTGACTGATGATGGTTTTCCACAACAGATGGCTGTTGTTACCTGACATCAGTAGGTGGATTCTGGGAGAAGGGGTTGTGAGAGCAGGCCAGGATCTTGACGATGGCTCCTGGGTAATATGTCTCAAGCACCTCCACTGCTGTAGGATAGACAGGCTCCTCAAAGCCAAGCTCAATATAATCCTGGCTGCAGAAGCCTTTAGGGGTGCGTCGGAAAGGTGGTGGAGCACTGGCGCACTGTTCCCACCATGTCCCATATGCTCGGAATACAGCTGTCTGGGTGAAGTCCCCTGAGCTGGGGTACACATTGGGTACCCCTGCCAAGTTCCACATGGTGTAGGACATGCTATTCTCACTGCCATAGTGAGAGCTGAAATCAAGAACCTCCTTTGCATACTGCTCCACCTCCACACTGACCGGCAACACCGCTCGCTGGCCCGATTCCACGGCCCGTCGACTGGTCAGCGCCTCACCTCGAGTCCCACTCCTGGCGCGTCGCCGTAAACAGATATAGTAAAACATGCTCAAGAGGGTTAACATAGGTAACTCTAGGGCTGGTGGAGGATGAGGGGAGAAACAGAGACTAGGGGGAGGAAGAGCCTCTGCCTGGTGGAAGCACACTGGTCTCAAGGGTTGGGGATGTACGAAGACATTTCGAGAGGCCTGGCCACATACATGATCTGTGGGTGAGAAAGAGAAAAAACATGTGAAAGAGTGAGAACAATAAAAAGTGAATTAGAAAAAAGAAATAGTTATGTATAAAGACTATATAAATATACACATACAGCCATTTCAAAAATGGAAAACATTCAGGCTACATCCACACTTTAAGTCTTTAAATGAAGGGTAAATAAGAAGGCAAACTGCACTGATGAGAGAGGACACGTCTCCTGACAACATGTATGATGTGCTGCCATGGGTGTAACACGGTCTAACCTAGCAAACACAACCTCACACAAACCTTTCTACAGTTGCCACAGCACCCCTCTCATCGAAAGGTAGACTGATGGGTTTGTCTATTTAAGTACTTCATACCAACAACAGTTAACATGACTGTATGTTTAACATGTCCAACTGGAATGTCCAAAATGTATGCAACACCCCAAATCATCAAAGCACCCCTTCCCCCCAGGCCTCAGGGACTAGGATCCTGCAGACAGATATTCACACCTTACCTGATGTCAGGCTCTGTAAGTGGCAGGACTGGCCTGCAGGATGCCAGGCACCTCAAGGTCTGGTGTCTGACACCCCCACTGCCATTCATGTTTTTACTAGCAATTCATTTAGTGACAAACTGTGACTCAAACATAATAAATGAAGAGTCACACACATCACATTTATTGTTTTAACATTGGCTCCCAGTTTGTATTAAGATTCATTTTAAAATGTTACTGACTACTTTTAAGGCTCTTTGTGGTCTGGCCACAAGTTATATCTCAGATCTTCCCATTACTTCTGTGCTGCTTGTGATCTGCTGTCACTTCCAGAATATAGGACGGACATTAGGGGGGAGCATTTGCATCAGGGCCCCAAGGCTCTGGAATGAATTGCCTGATGACATAAGGCTGTCTGGGATGATGTCTTCTGTTAATTTCAAAGAAATATTCCTGAGTTTACTTTGGGTGCCAGGTTATTTAAGTCTACAATATTTAATATTATTGTTGCCATAACTATTATGTAATTCCTTCTGTAATTCAACAATTTGTTTGCTGTTGTGCAGCACTTTGTTCTCTGCGTTGACAAGTGATTTATAAATAAATGTATCACTATTATAATCGAACAATATTCTTAACAGGACTAACACCACCATTTCCGATCAGCCACTGATGACTGTTAAACCCAAATTGTAATTTAAAACGTTGGCTTTAGTGTCAGTGTTTTTCAAAGAGCTGACGTGTGGCACAAGCTTTGAGGTTGTTTGTACAGGAAACGAGGTCATCGAGGCCAATCGGTCGTACGTTAGCTTCACTTAATCAATGCTACAGAGGAATGGCTTTGCTCGTGAGCATCAGCTAACATGTCATCTCTTATCTCGTTTGCTCCGATTGCTGATCTACCAGCGAACTTTCTGAAGACCCCGGTTCAATAGCAGTACCAACACGAATTAACAAGCGGAGTGACACAAGCAAGAGAGGTGAGGCTGCTACCTTCCCCCAGCATATGTTGCTGGGGTTTAAGCTAAATAGCTAGTGTTAGCCAGCGTCAGCTAGCTAGTCCACAGACAGCTGAGCTGTCAAAACATGGCTGTTAGCCTCCATAGGTCGTTTAGCAATAGTTAGCAGTCAAAGAAGACGGGACGTACGTCAGATTTACGGTCAATAAGGAACGATATATCCATTCGCAAAGAGCAATTGCTTTTCTTCCAGTTTCAGGATATCATGTTTTTCAACAGACCCCACTCCTGTCCTGCCTTTACCTTATGATGCATTCATGGACAGTCCGATAGCTCTAAACCCACTGCGCGCACTGGTTAGGAAAAGGCAACACATTCAAAATTCCCTATTAAATTGTATATCCCCGCTCCTGTAAAAACCTGGTGGATATATTTTCGCACGCAAAACCAATACGGAAAAATACAGACATTTTCATGTCGTCTTTGATAAGAGTTCTTCCTAAATTGGTATCTGAATACCATTGTATTGAGAGGTCACATTTTTGCAAAGAGTTACGTAGGAACTTTAAAAGCACCATCAGTTCCGTACAACAAAAGATCAACATCCGGTCGGAGACTGTCCTGAAGAGCCCCGAAACAATCCCAGGGACACCATCATGCGAGTCCCTTGAAATGATTTAACGTTGCCTAATTTCTTTACACTTCTAAAGATCGAGTCACGGATTAAAACTATTTTCACCACGTCAACACATAATACCTGTATCATTTCGAGGGACTCCTAATGTACCTGTGCCAAACCTGCCTGTTTGGAATGGACTGTAATCTTGGTCTGTGTTAACAATGAGGAAGTCCTTAATTAATTCTCTTGAGTTGAATTCAGAATTATTCCTTGTCATTCGTGAGTCCTCCTTAAACAGTTATACAATATACTGTCTATTGTTTGTGTGCAGAGCTTTTTATAAGCAGTCCATGGACAGGGTGACATTAGAAACCTTTGTGTGCATCCTACCCAGTTTATCTGCGAAAAAGTTTTATAGGCAATGTTTAAAAAAAAAAAAGACTTTATTGTTTTTACGTGTGTGGTTTATATATAAGTTTGAATGATTTCCGGAACTGCTGTTATCGTTTTATTAAATTACATGTCGGCGGTTTTAGAGGCCTGTTAAGTAACTGACACAATCTTCAGACCGTGGTATACATCTTTTCTAAATAAAAGCTCTATTCAAAAGCTTATCTCAGTATTTAAAGCACAGCACTACAGAAAGAAATCGAGTATTGTGCTTTTACATTGAAGATAATTTTTCAAACAGGAAGTGATAGTGTGAACGCTGTGACTGTATGCTGAAATAAAAATATTAAAAAAAAGATCAGGATGATCTGGTGGCAATTTTGACCTGGAGTTTGGCCCAGGTGCTGACCACTGCTGGAGTTTATCAGAGAACGTAGAGGGAGACATGTTTAACTAGGTCCACAGACTGACTGTTAGAACGTTAATGTTAAAAAAAGCCATCACCTCTAAATGTATTTCTTTTCGTTATGTATGTTTGTGTTATTTGCCTTTTTGCCCCATAAACAAGATAAATCCCCCATAATATGACTTCCCCCCACCACCACTACCAAACAGACACAACCTTGTGTGTCTGTCTATAGTCAGGACACTCAAGTCTTAACCCTTAAACAGCCCACTGAAAGTGGGTCAGAAAGTGAGAACTGTACATGACTCATCCCTCACCCCTCTGAAACAGACCCATACAGTTAAGATAGAAAGACAGATAGATAGACCTGTCGACCCATCTGGCAGCAACACAGCAACAGTAAAAAAACAAATCAGAGGAAAGAAAACACCACCCCACTCACATGCACACACATACACGCACACATGTGCATGCGCATGCAAGCAGGCGCGCAGAGAGTATATAAATAGTAGCCAGCCAGATTTAGAGTTAACAAGATGATATGAATAGGTGGCTAGTGGGCATACTCTGTGAGTGACAGGCCTGGCCGCTGTCAGCTCCTCCATGCAGGCATCAGCGAGCAGCAGTCCTGCTACTGTCAGAGCTCAGTTCTGGTCCGCTGTGCCACACATACATATGCACATGGCCTAGCACACACAAATGCAAATGGAGATGGACACACACTTAAGCACATGCACAGAAACATTTGTATGCGCGCACACACACACACACAGTTTTTGTGTTTTCTCTCACACACATACATGCAATCACACACTTTGTCCCCTGTTATGCCCCAGCTGTCAAAAGGCAGTCAAATAACAAGCATGGTGCTCTTCTTTTCTTCCTTTTTGCATAGAGGCAGAAAAGTTGGTAATTGCTTGTGTGCAACAGTATGTGTTTGACTTTCTCCCAGCTAGAGCATGGTCAGCCTGCGTGTCATGAAGCTCTGAGAATATCCATATAGCTGCCCATCTCTGATTAGATTGAGGCAGTGAAAGCCACCCTTTCACTGTAGCTAACCTCCTGTTTTAATGCACTTCCACTTACAGTAGGGCATCGCATAGTATTGTCCTAATTAAGGCACTCTGAGTCTGAACAAACACTAAGTTATAGAACCTTGTGCTTTATAAATTGATTTTCATAGTACAGCATGGTCAATGCCATTACAAACATGAAATCCAGGTGGCAGGACATTTATTATTCACATACATTTAAATATATCTGAGTGTAAAACATGTTTTATGCATTTGGGCATGTCAGTAGTAAAAAACCTGAACGGGCAGTTAAAATGTGAAGTGGCAGAAGTTGAGAGGGGCCCGCATATGATTGACAACAGGATTAGGAAAATATTTACTTATGTGTGTTATCAGTCAGCGGAGGTGACTTAAAAATGCAACACTGAATAAGTAAAGGATGGAAATAAAGATGCACGTTACAATTTGTTGTTATTTCATTTTTAATCTTGGAAATACACTGCATTGTCATATTGTTTGCAGAGTCTACAGCCATTCTGCACTGTGAAGCTGTACTTAGACACAGTAGAATTTTGTGATAAATCCTAGCATCAGCATACTTGACACATGCACACTGATAATGTTGTTGTGTTGTTATTTTTTCACAAAATTTTATAGGTATTATTTTTTCCATGATCACTATCCTCATTAACTGTGTCAGCAGATATATGCTATTTAGCATTATGCATAAAGTACCACTGAGGCTGAAGGGGATGTCTTTATCTCTGCCTGTATTTTAGTAACAAACTAAAGTACTGGCTGCTCAAAGATGCTAAGGAAACATTGAGAATCACCATTTTTGTTGAGAAACATCATTCAAAATGACTAATTTCAGATTTGTGTTGCTGCTATTTGAGAAGTCATGGGATCACCAAAGTGACTAGTATACATTCTTTGGGACCGTGAATACTTAAATTCAATAAAAAAACTGCAATATTTCAATCTGGATCAAGATTGTAAGGTCAAATAATTTTTACGCTCAAATCCAATTATGATAAATGCAATGACTGACACAAAAAATAGATAAATGTACTTTATTCATCCCAATTTGGGAAACTATTAAAATGTAACATTTACAGACAAACTGGAGGAAGAAATTTTGTTTAACTAAATGTTAAGTTAAAAATACCTACCTCAATACTCAATACCCAATATTCTACGTATTATATAATATTGATGTGGTTAATGTGGAATTTTATAGTTTTTTGGCATTTTAGACCCCTATGTGATGTTATCGGGATAAGGAGTTTGAAGCAGAATGTGGTTAAGTGAAAATGGTAGAGGACTTTGACAGAGTAGTGAAATTGATAAATGATTCACACCTTGTAAATTTAGTATTCTAGGCAAAGACAAAACGAAGAATTCATACCTTACTAGGACTAGAAAATAATTACAACATTTATACAATATAATTATTTGTCAGATAATTGTATTGAGGTGAAATAGTTTTTGTTAGAATTTAGCTTAAGCCCAATTGATAAATTGAGATATATGAGAAAATTAAGGTCTGAGGACCAAATTTATAAAAAATGGTTTCAGCGACTGATCAGAAATTAAAGTCAGCATGACAAACAGAAATTAAAGTCCTTTACACAATGCATACATCGCAAAGACCGTATGGGGTCCGAAGACCATACAAGGTCCAAAAGACTGGGAATGCAAGTAGTGTGGGGAGTGACCCAATGTAAAGATACATTTTTGAAGAAGAAAATGTTTTTATATCACTAGCACAACCAGAGCCAGCGAGCAGTTAATGTAGTAAACGACCACCAGTTAAATGCATGACTTACGATATAAGGGTTTCAGAAATCGTATATTTAAATGGACAGTGTGAATGTCAGCGAATATAGGAGGTGAAGGCAGAAGAAACCCATAAAGCCAATAGGAATACTGGATTAGGGAGAGGATACAATTTCTGAGAACTGACTGCATTCCATCTTGGAAGAGTAAGAGATACCTCAGAGATACATTTTAATTATAATTTATCCGCCATACTGGATCCACCATTGCGACCACTGATGCGCGATCCACAAATCTTAATCCATGGTGCGGCCACAGAGGCCCTGGATCTGCGGGTGATAAAGCAAAGGGACTCGGGGAAGGGGTCAAGTCAGTAACATGTACTGATGAGATATGACTTACTTAAATGTGATAGGGATGAAGAAGAGTAAGGAGAAGCTGGAAAGAGAAGCTCCGTGTGTCATGACTCATGTGTCATAAATTCCCTCTGTATCTTAGGATCATCAGGGTTTTTTGCCTTGTAATAAATGATACAACGATACAGGCCGAACTTGGGAGTACACTGAGGCTCAAGGTAAATCTGACTGGCTACTGGTTTGTATGGTAGTACGATGAAAACCATGTGGCCCTCTCAGTAGATCAGCCATAAATACCTCTATGCCTTTTTAAACTAAACACTTCCTATTTTAGAACATAGGAAAAGTAATGTTCTGCCACACTAATTAGCTCTAACTATAAGCTTTATCAAAAAGGAAGGTTTTGAGCCTACTCTTAAACGAACAGATGGTGTCTGCCTCCCGAACTGAAAGTGGTAGATTATTCCACAGGAGAGGGGCTTGATGGCTGAAAGCTCCGGCTCCTACTCTACTTTTAGAGACTTTAGGGACAACAAGTAGGCCTGAATTCTGGGAGCGGAGGGATCTAGTGGGTTGATAGGGTACTAACAGCTCTTTAAGGTAAAATTGTGCCATATCATACAGGGCCTTGAAGGTGAGGAGGAGAATTTTAAATTCTATTCTAGATTTAACCGGAAGCCAGTGTAGCGATGCTAATACTGGAGAAATGTGCTCTCTTTTCTTTGTTCTCGTCAGGACACGTGCTGCGGCATTTTGGACAAGCTGTAGAGTCTTTAATGACTTACTGCCTGATAATAATGAATTACAATAGTCCAGTCTCGATGTAATAAAGGCGTGGACTAGTTTTTCTGCATCTTTTTGCAAAAAGACATTTTTGAGATATTACGCAAGTGGAAAAAGGCTGTCCTAGAAATTAGTTTTAGGTGTGAATTAAAGGACAAATCAGGATCCAAGATCACTCCTAGGTTCCTGACTGTTTCATTGGAAGCAAGGGCAATGTCTTCTAGCGCAGCTATATCTTGAGATAATGTATCTCTAAGCTGTTTAGGGCCTAGTATTATAACCTCTGTTTTATCTGAGTTTAATAAGAGAAAATTGCGGGTCATCCAGGTTTTTATGTCCTTGAGACATGCTTGAAGTTTAGTTAATTGATTACTTTGTTCAGGTTTCAATGACAAGTATAACAGGGTGTCTTCCGCATAGCACTTGAAATTTACCGAGTGTGTCCTGATTATGTTTCCTAGTGGAAGCATATATAATGAGAATAAAATTGGGCCGAGCACAGAGCCCTGTGGAACACCATGGTTTACTTTGGTGCGCACAGATGACTCATCATTAATTTGCACGAATTGGGAGCGATCAGAAAAATACGATTTAAACCAGTTAAGGGCGGTTCCATTAATGTTAATTAACTGTTTAAGTCTTTGTAATAAAATTTGATGGTCAATTGTGTCGAATGCTGCACTGAGGTCTAACAGAACGAGGACAGACACAAGTGCCTGATCTGAAGCTATTAGAAGGTCATTAGCGACTTTTGCTAAGGCTGTCTCTGTACTGTGATTGGCTCTAAACCCCGACTAAAAGTCTTCATATATATTATTTTCCTGGAGTAACTCAAACAGCTGATTGACTACAACTTTTTTAAAAGACTGTGGTACATAACCTGATGATAATGACAGATTGATTGTATTAACGAACTATCAATTAGGGGCAGAATTTCTTTAAGTAATTTTGTCGGAATCGGATCTAAGATACAGGTTGTTGGTTTAGAACCTGAGATTATTTTGGTAAACTGATAACGGGTGATCAGAGAGAACCTGTCTAAATAATGGGTAGGATTCCCAGCCGTTTCTGATATTTCTGTTGTTGGTAGGGTATTAGTGCCAATTGAGGGCAGGAGATGGTTGATTTTATTTCTAATAGTTAGAATTTTATCATTGAAAAAGGTCATAAAGATATTGCTATTTAGGGATCGAGGAATACTGGGTTCGCTGGAGGTGTCAAAAACAGTGTCAAAGCATGAGAAAAGGATGCCGGAAACAGCTGCAGAAAATGCAGATCAAGAAGAGGTAGAGGACGAAGACTAATGTGGGTACATTGAGTATGCTTAAACATACCAAGCTGCGAACCCTTAGTTCATAACTTCTGTGATGTCGGGACAACATCTCATGCTGCAGGGGAGTGTGTGATAGACAGTGCTTAATTTGTAAATCACAAGGTGCCGGAACGCAAAGTACATATGACAGCGCAGGGATGACAAGACGGGCACAGGTCCCGGCATAAAGAAAACGGTGCTGAAAAAAACATGCAAATGCTCACTGACAATGCTGTGGGACTTACAAGCCTTAATTTCAAATAATATCCATGGTATACATTTTATGACAATAATTTACAATTATTTTAGGCTATACTGCACAGCACAGGCAAATGTGCAGTAGGGGGGGGGGGGGGGGGGGCGTGGTGGCGCCGGCCCACACTGCCTTCGCGATCGACGTATTGGCCACTTGTAAGAAATCACTTTTTTTTTTGGCGTGAGAAATTGGATGTGTGTCACACGCCGAAAGCGTGAGCGTTGGCAGCTCTGTATTATTTTTTTTTCTATATGAGAAGTACCGGATCAGCCCAAATAAGTCCCGGAACACGGGCAGGCCAAAACCAAGAGGTGCCGGATCCTGTTCCGGCAGGATCCGGCACAAATTAACCCCTGGTGATAGATAGTTAAAAAGAAGAATTTCCATCTAGATTAGTTAATCTGCACTTGATTAGTATAGCCTGATTGAGAGATGACATCTGCTGATCGATAAATAATACCTGGAGAGGCTGGATAGGGGAACTCTCATAGATATATATATAAAGGCCAGATGTCTCAGCCAACAGAGTCGAACATCCGCACATGGTGGCCATCTTGCCACAGGCGACCTGCTCACCCATAACATTGTGTTGGTAGTGGTAAGCACATTTTAAATAACCATAGCTTGCTCAATTTTTAACAGATTTTTAAACGGTTTGGTTTGTTATAAACATCAGAGATGTAGTTATGACACGGCATACTTATGAATAAATATGTTATTTTTCAAAAAAATATAATAATGTTCTAAAATAGGTATGTTTCCCTTTACAAATATACATCAAGAATTTTTTTATTTAATTTTATTTAAAAAGTACATTAACCACTACCAACACAATGTTATGGGTGAGCGAGCCGCCTGTGGCCAGATGGCCGCCATGTGCGGACGTTCGACTCCGTTGGCCGGCCACGCGGACGAGACATCTAGCCTTTATATATATATCTATGGGCGCTCTGGGCACGGTGTTATTCTTGATGAAGCTGACGCAGCAGAAACACCGTGTCCGAGTCCCTTTATTAACATCTCCCTTTTCCAGGTAAGAAAATTAATCTTTATGCTCCGTGAACATGTTATGACATTGTTTTGTTACAAGATTATAATTATTTTGATAATGGAATTCGTGATTGTGTGATGTTTGTGCAGCTAGTTGTATCACACTGTTATGTAGCTGGCTAAACTGCTCTTCTAGTGGAAGGCATTAGCACCACGAGGTTAGCATGAGTGCAACAGATGTTGTGTGCATTGTGACCATAGTTAGCTTAGCAAGACACACAAACAGAGAGTTAGATGTTGCCAATGTGTATGTGTGTGGTTAATGTTCACTATGTTTATGGGTGTAAATAATAAGGATTAAGATATTTTTGTTTATTGCCAATAATTTAAGTTAATGTTCAAGAATTAATAGGCCATTTCTATATATTGTTACCTGTCCATTTACCTGTATAGGATAGGTGAATGGTAAGAAAATGTATGACATTGTTTAGTATTTTTTCAAAGAACTGTTGTAACTGTGTAAATTGATTCTGTTAATTATAAACTATTCTTGATGAAGCTGACGTAGCAGAAACACTGTGTCCGAGTCGCTGTATTAACATCTCCCCTTTCCAGGTCACAACAAATACAGTTATTTTGCTAATGTTCTCACACACATGCAGCATCTATTAAAGTTCTGTCCATCATGGGAGAGGGATCCCGCATGTGGCTCTCTGAAGTTTTTTCCCCTGTTAAGGGGCTTTTGGTAGTGTTATGAAATGCAATACAAAATATGAAACATGTTTTTTAAGTCACTATGTTTATTACTCTGAACTTATTTAGAAATTAAACACACTCAGTCTGCACATAACATCAGCCCCACTGAACACAGTCTATTCATGATATAGTAAGGCCCTATGACAAATAATGTATACCCTTTCTCACACACATCATAATCACTCACCAGTGTAAACATGCACCAGCATACTCTCACAGGCTCGCCACTATAGTCGTACTACTATACTTTCTGTGTGAGAGAGTATGATTAAAATGGAAGTGAGTTTGACCAAACAGGGAGAAAGTTTAAATTCTCAATCCCGATTGGCTTGCAGTCTTAAATACAGAGCCTGCACCTGCTCAGAGCACTTATAGCTAAATTGGAGATACAACTAGCATTTAAATAAAGCAGCAGCACTTTTCAGGATGACTTTAAAGCATTGTTAGGTGGGAGGGAGATAACCATGGTATTTCTTATTATTTATCTTATTTTTCAAGGTCAGTCAGTTTTTGTAGTAATGAAGGGGACATTACATTTCTTCCACCAATACAATGAGGTGTTTTCACGGTTAGGGCAGACAAGCTCCCAGTTTGAACAACAGACAACCAGTGTGTCCCCGGGATGTAACGCCCTGCCAGCATTATATTTTTTACATAAGGTTTGCCCTGAAAGGAGGTGCCCCTGGTCCTCCCTGATAACGCTACACCTGATAAACCAGGTCGAGGTCACCGGTGCATTTCCTCCTCAGGCGTATTTGAAGCGTTCCCTTTAGATGTCTGTATTACAGAAGGTCCCAGTGTGGATCCAGCATTTCTGACATCGTTGTTATGGTGGGAGAGTTGAAAGTATTCCTCAGGAGTAAGCGTGGTTCCGCTCCCAGTCCACCATCTATCCTTGTGGATCTCTAGTTCGGCAGGCGGGCCATGTCAGTGAAACCATGCTTCATCAAAGATAACCAATCAGGAACTGAGAATTCAATGTTATTTCTTATTCAATCAAAATGTTCTGTTCTGGGTTGTCTGTAATATACACCTGTGAATACTAAGGGGAACTCCTGTGTCACAGTGTTCCTTTCAGGGAGAAGAGGAAGAATGTGGAGGAGAGGGAGCTTGAAGATCCAGGAGTGTGCAGAATGGGAAACGGTTCTGGCCTTAGAGAGTAATGTCTTGCGACCCTTTAATGTGAGTCTAGCGGCAAAAGTAGTTGCGTCGTTGAGAAAAGAATAAGGGAGTGCGTGAGTAATACACAGATGTTTGAGAAATGCTCTGCCTTATCGTTAGCCTAGCCTGTTTCTTGTAGCGCGTCTGTGGGAAAGGAAAGGCTGCACCAATCATCTCGCTAGTCAAACTGTCGGAAGAGAGGAGCTTTGTCGAATCGCCTCACCAGTCAAACTGTCGAAAGAGGAGCCGCATTGGGCCGCCTCCCTAGTCAAGCTGTTGGAGGATAGGAGATGTGTCGAGCTGCCTCGCTAATTAAGCTGTCGGACGAGAGGAGGAGCGTTGAGCCACCTCACCAGCCAGGCTGTTAGAGGAGAGGAGCTGTGTCCAGTGTCGGGATCTAGGGAGACTGCGTATGTGTGGAGAGGCGGTGCGGAGTAGGACTTCTGTCACTCACAGGTCGTGGAATGTGGCCTGGTGCGGCGAGGCACGTGTGAGTCTGCGTCCTTGGCAACCTTGTTCCAAAGTCATGCGGTTATCATTTAGGCTGTGGGATTCCCCTATGGTTTGTGCCTATTCTGTTTAAATTCAGACTGGGAGGGCAATAAGGGAATGTAAGCACTAAACAACACAGTACATCAAGACCAGTTCTTTTAAAGACATGATTATTTGCATTCACTGTACTATTTATTTCTCTTACATATGCTATTATTCTCTTTCAAATATAATATAGCTGTGCAAGAGAGGGCAGTTTTGTGTGTATGAGCATATGAAAGTTTGGTGGAAAAATATTAATAAGAATTCTATAACAAAAGAGTATATCTAAGAATATAATTGAGAATCTATCATAATATATCAGATTCTATATTCAGCTGAATAGGACAGAGTTCTCCACATCAGATTCTGATGCAGAAGTCTCACAAAGAGTTCACTCCTTCGGCTAAATATGATATTCTGGTCATACCAATATCGTCAGAAAATGAAAAAGACTTTCATCCAGTACCCCTCCGCCAGTTCCTACACTGCACAGTCAGCACTGGATCAGCGCCAGTGCTTTTGGTCGCAGTGCATCTTGCTTCTTACAAGGTCAAGGGAGGTCCATGCACTAAAGGTCAAATATAGTTCATTGAATAGAAAAACATTACATACAAGGTATAACAGACAGTTAAAGTTGCATTACAGATAAGAAATAAAAGAGAGTATGATTTTGCTTGTAAGAGAGTATAAGTAGTAGTGTGTGTAATAAGATAGTGTTGTATGTGTAAGATGATGTAACATGTAGGAGCAATTTTGAATTTCCAGTGTGCCTGCTGCTTAGTGCCGGTTTGACAAAGAGAGAAAGAGAGAAGCGAGCAGGGGAGTCAGTGGCGATTTGAGAGAAAGAGAGAGACTGTCCAACAGAGTAAGAGAGAGAAACAGATAGCAAGAGAAGAGAGCAGAGGAGTCTGTGTTTGTGTGTGTAAGTGTGTTTGCAGAGAAGTCAGCTGAGTCTGTGCCGGTTTGAGAGAGAGAGAGAGAGCGACAGAGAAGCAAGCAGAGGAGTGTATTAGTTAATAACGTGCGACTTTAAGGCTCTTTCCAGAAATGTCCACTCTGATATAACGTTGGAGTGAAGGGAGAGTTCTATGGTACTCCTTCTGATTTAGAGCTCATAGAGCCAAAAGATTAATTCTGATAGATTTCACAGTGATATTTCTGTGAAGAGCACGAATGTTCCTATGCTTTGAGGTAAAAATTATGTGGGACAATGTCCATTCATGGGTTTGAGAGCAGTTTCAAAACAACATTTTAGAAGAATGTCCGACTTGCTCTCAATCTGGTGTTGATGTCATCAACTTTCGCTCAAAGGGCGAGAGACCTTGACTCCCATTCAACATTTTTGACGATTTTCAAGCGAACCGTTTGGTTAATGTCTTGGTAAAGTCATAGCACACTATTCCGGATAAAGGCGCACGTTTTTTTATGTTTTTCTTCATTTTTCGTCATCTGCTATTGTGTTCCAATCTTTGCCCTCCATGTGAACTTCAACGACCGACAGTTTAATTGGTTTCAGGGAGTCGGGTGTGAAGAGGAGTCATGACCTTGATCTTTCTCTCTGATAAGTTTTTTTTTATTTACCAACTACACATGCAAATATGCTGTGTGTGTGTGTCAATGTCAATTTTA
This sequence comes from Pleuronectes platessa, assembly GCF_947347685.1. Classification (NCBI taxonomy): domain Eukaryota; kingdom Metazoa; phylum Chordata; class Actinopteri; order Pleuronectiformes; family Pleuronectidae; genus Pleuronectes; species Pleuronectes platessa. The sequence goes on along the minus strand of NC_070635.1, from coordinate 24,953,179 downwards.
TTTATTTGTGTGTAGAGAGAGAGCGAGTAGAAAGATAGGTAAACAGATACAGAGCATCTCATTTTATCGTGTGTTTAGTGGCTGATTAGGGGCCTAATTAAAAACAATGTTATATGAGTTCAGAGGCAAACAGAGGAGACACCGACCCTGCGACTTCTAATGCTCACCGGGATCATCTGAACAAAGAGAGTAGATGTACACAAGCTGATAGAGAACATGCATTCAGACTTTGAACAAACAATCATCATCAGACGTTTATCAACAAAACCCTCCTTGATTCACTTCCAATTGTATGATAAATATGTATAGGAGGGCAGGGGGAAATTAAACAAAAATAAACATTAATTCATGGTGACGCTGATGTGGGGTAAAAAAGCTGGGTGCCTTTAATTATGGAAGAGTGTTCTTAAGTATTGTCCCTCAGTTTATACTTGGTGAAGAGCTCCAGTGTGGAGTATTAAGATTTACCACCGCTCATGCCCTTACATCTGTGATGCTTCCATTTTCATGGTGGGCAGTTTGGTAACAATAGAAAAGAGGCGAGTTGGGCAGGTAATGCGAAAGCTTTTGTCAGTATCAGATTTCACTATTTTACCCCTTGGCGCACCCCTTGTTTTCGAGGGTTATCTTGCCCCTAAAAAACGGAGTCATTAGAGCTAGTGGTTGAAATCCTCCCCTACGAATTGGGACAGCCCTTCAAGAAGCCGATACATCATCAATAATCATCGCGAGAACCCAAAACACGATAAGTAGTCGTCGATGTAAACAGACGAGAGTTTTGCTCTGGATGTCATTGTAATAACACTGATGAGATTTTAAATATACCAATGCTGTCGTTTACAGTGACTAAAGTGACAAACCTTTAATATCCAAATAACATCTATGTTAATGCAGGTGAATCAATGACATTTGAAATTGAAAAGCTTGGATGTTCTGCATTATTTTATGTATGAATCAAAAGGTCACAGGCTGCTAGCAGTGGTCTGTATAAAACCCTGCCAGTATGCTTTGTTATTAGAAAAGCAGTTTAGCACAGTAACATTGTGTGTCTTCAAAGGGGGGGGGTTGCGATATGAAGTTATGTGAAAATATGGGATTATCATGCAAAAAAAAGATTGTTATCAAGCTAACACTAGTATGCTAAGGTTGCTGTGAAAGAAAAGACCTTCTGGGCACTCCTTGGTTTGAAGTGAGGGTCTGAAAAATCTCTGTTTCGAGGACTATTCAGCTAGCCTGGATGCCAGACGAACTTCGCCCCGCCCACAACATTTTAGGTCGGGCAGTTCGGTCTGGAGTCGCTCCGTTGAGGAAAAATTATGCCCGACCGGGCCAATCAGATTGTCAGGGCGGGCTTTATACGATGATTGACAGATGATCAACGGTAACGTAATCAACCACGTCATCAAAGTGCCCTTGGGTTGAATTCGTTTTCAACAAACATGCCTGCCGCTGGCGAGCTGAGATGTGTAGATGCTGCCATTGAGTCTGTTTTAGAAGACATCGACAGCGCATTCAGTTTGAAAGAGGAACACAGAACGTGGAGGCGACGCCAAAGCACCGCGCTAATCCCTATCGCCCCGGCGCTTGGCTGTTCACAATGGACGCTGAAGCGACGCTGAACCGCCGGGCAGCGCTAATAATATCACCCGTTGATCCAGTAGATCGCTACACGGCTTTGTGCCGGTCACACCGGAGGCTGAAGCACCGCGCTGCGCCAAGGCTGCCTCGCGGTGCTTCAGCCTCCGGTGTGACCGGCACAAAGTTTTAACATGGGAGTGGATGGGAGCCAGCTGTTATTTAAGGCTTGGCGCTGCGCTGAAGCGTCCGGTGTGAACCCGGCGTTAGTAAATAACTCACAATGCGTTGCTTAGCATACGTCACATACTACGTTGCTCTGATTGGTTGTAGGTCTATCCAATTGAGCGAAGAAGAATTTTACTTCCTGGTCAGTTGAAACACGCCCCATAATCACAGCCCAATGGAGCGGTCTCAGACTCACATTCTGACTAGAATTGTTCGTCTGACAACGTCAGGCTACTATTCAGCCCTAACACTTGGTCCTATCCCTCCGTCCCAACAGGAGTTGGGACAGCCTACCCCTACACGTGAATGCGCAAACCGATGGGAAAGGGATAGGGCCTTAGAGTGGGGAATTAATAAAATTGTAAATATTTAGGCAGCACAAAGCACAGTCTACTGTGTATTAAGGCACTAGTAGACAACACAATCTTGCCATATGGAAGGAGTGTCTGTGCTCAAAATGAAAGTTATACGGTCACTGAACGTTTTTTGTAACTTTTATTTTCCCTTTGTTGCGTAAAATACACATATTGTCAGAGTCTGATGAAACCCATGTCATAACCTCTATGCCTTTTTTAAACTGAGCTAAATACCTACCCTCATAGGCATCAGGGTCAGAAAATGTCATATTTGAGAAACTACATAAATTGTGGGTGCATTAAGGATTTAAAATAAAACAGTGTTACCAGAATTACAAATTGCATGGTAAAAATGCTTTTCTATAAAAATGTGTTGTGAGCAGGGATGTAGAGATAGGTAGTAAATTGGCGAGCCTAATCTCGTCAGGCAGAGATCCTAAATTTAACTGGGCAACCGGTTAAGGAATGCAAGGATTGGCGTAATATGATACCTAGGGTTAGTTTTAGTTAAAATACAAGCTGCAGCATTTTGAACAAGCTGCAAATGCTAACGAAGGTTTGACTAAGGCAAGTATAAAGGGCATTGCAATAATCCAGACGGGAAAAGAAATAGGCATGTGTTAGCTTTTAGTGTTAGGGAGATAGAACAAATTTAATTCAGGAAATATTTCGTAGATGGAAGTAGCAGGATTTAATGATTTTAATTAACGTGTGTTATGGAATTCATATTGGAATCAAATGCCACACCTAGATTTTTTGCTGTTGTTTTGATATTGGTTGCCAAGGGACCAAGAAATGACAGGGTGTGGGAGCCTGGCTTTGCAAAAGCAAACAGTGGGTACACAAAATCGGAAAAGGAGCAGTCAGACGCAGGGGGTGTGATGAATATAACATAAGTTTTATTTATAACTTGAGGGGAAAAGGGAGGAGGGCATCCAAAGGTAACTCAAACATCTTCACCTGGTTGGCAGTTTGCATCTGGGGCTCCGTCGGGCTATTTCTGATCCAACAAGAGAGAGACAGCATTATTCTTCATGAGAGTAGACAGGCTGGCCTCTTACCCTGATCGTGTTTGGCTGTAAGCGTCTGGGTCTCTTTCCTCTCCAGCTCTCACTCCTTTGTTTGGGGTTTAAGATGGCTCCTGATTGCCCGGCTGATTCCCTTCACCTGTGAGGGACAATCAGAGCCACCTGGGAGGGGAGGAGCTCCATATGATGATCCTGTGGAGTAGTACCGCCCATCCAACACCACACCCCTTGATCTCTCTTGTCTGGCTGTCCTCAGCCATGTGGGGCACTGCTCACCGGCTGGGCCCTCACAAGGGGTATATGTAAACGGCCATATTATCTCCTGTTATCATCTCAAATGATGCACTGAACAGCATTATCTTTAAAATCACTGCAGTGTGTTTACATTAGTTACTTTAGTCCACAGAAAAACGTAGATGCAGAGGGTAAAAATATATTGAGATGCAGCACATTTTGTTAAGGTATTCACTGGAGATGAGAATGCAATGTGGAGGCTAGGAGACTCTTGTTGTCTGAAAGTCAGAGAGTATACTGGATGCAGCACACAGAGGAATGGAGAGTGTAAAGGCTGAATTATAGTCCTGTGACTGCAACCGCGGAAGGCCTTGCAGTTGCATCGACGGACTCGTTTTGGTTTATACTTCTCTAGCGTGCTGCGCGTGTTGCAACGCAATTCACCGCCAGAACACTAGGCGGAGTAACTTTTTTTTTCAAAGACAAATCACACAAAGAAGAGACGTCTTCTTCTTCGTCGACTGTTTATTTACATCGCCACTCCGGCTCCTCATAGCTTATTTCTGGCGGACAAATCGGCCAGTCAGTGACGGGTTATACAAGTGGTCATACTTTCGGATCTCTTCTGCCAAGTGCTCTTCTATTTGGTCCATATTCGTTCTTCTAAATCTTCCGTGATTTCCGCGTATTGTGGAGCATGAACCCAGAAGCTAGACTCCGGACGGGATGTAGTAAGCAGACCAATCACAAGCCTTGCGGGCTGCGTGAGGCTCGCGTCGCTTTGTCGTGTAGTTAGAAAAATTGGCGGACGCACGCAAGCCGCCAGAGGGCACGAAAGGGGCGTGTTGCGTGTCTTGCGTGTCTTGCGTGCATGCGTGCGTGCAACCCGACTATAATTCGGCCTTTACGCACAACTGCATTGTTGTGTGTTGTCAGTGTTATCATCAGTAATCTCAGTCAGGGTAGGACATTGTTTAAAATGAACCAAAATATCCCTGCAGTGGCCAAACCTTTGATTTCCATTTAGCTTGTGTTCCTCCGGAGGCTAGTGAAGGCTATTTTACATGCAAACCCCCCCTCCACCACCCCTGCCCCATCCCCTTTTTATTCCCCGACCCTCTCATCCCCTCTCCACCCCATTGGCGCTAACAATACCCCTCTCACCGCACCGCCCCACTCTCTACAGGCTTCTGCGGAATTTATTCAAATATTTTGACATTTCGCCTCCCCTCACTTCCCGAGCAGAAATGATTTGTGACAGCTGGAGATGGGCTCGGTTGGAGGAGCTTCCTCCAACACCCTGCCTTCTTCTTTTTTTCACCCTTCCTTCTTTGTAGATAGGCCGATTTTTCTCTTTCGACTCCCCCCCCCCCCCCCCCCCTTCTTTATTCACTGCTGCTCTTCCTGTCAGCCTGTGCAGGCCTTGAAAACTCCTCTTCTCACTTTTTTTCATGTGACTCCACAGTGTGATAGACAAACTGGGTGATATTGTTCTATTTGTTGATATTTTTTTTGCTGTCTTTTTTGTGCCTTTTGCTCAGTGCCCACCTGCTGTTTGATCCGGTGCTGACACCATGTATCGGAAGCACGGAGGGCACCATCCTCCTCCTTGACGATTTCATCTGAATCCTCTGAGGCTGCAGCACAACAGAACCATTCCTTTTATTGTGATCAAGAAAATGATCTCTATTAGATAATGTCCAGCAGGGAGGTGTATATTCAGAACACAAAGCGAAATCTGAACTACTAACAGTTTCTAGCTGCCTTATTTTCCCACATGCATTTCAATAAGCGATAAACTGGTAAAGCATCAAAATGAGGAAGCGGTGCACCAGGCGATGCTGCCTGTGACAGCAGTGTGCAGACTGCAGCGCAGTGCACTGACAACAAAGACTCCATTTGAATAATGCTGCTCATTAGTTGGGGGACAGGGCCTTTTTCTGTTGGCGCCTGTCCCTGGTCACTTTGCACTGCTACAATAGACAAACACACACACTCAACACCAAGGTTGTCATCCATCACCACACTGAGAGAAAGGTGCGAGGCACCCAAGACAAATGCATCTTTCCTATTTTATTTCCAAGGCGATGATTAGAGTTTTTCCTGTGATGCATCACAGCGTATACGCACACAGAGAACAAAGTGTTGTCAGCTTTCTCACACTGTACACAGTGCCGTCTGCAAAGAGCTATTGAAGAAAGATCTGAAAATCCAGTCGATTCATGAGCTGCTGCAAGTTATCAATGGCAGTATCAACACGCTAAACAATACTGAACACCCAGATTCACCAGCCAATAAAATACTCCTCGTCGGTGCAGTTTGGGTTCCACACAGGAGGTTTCTTGTGGGGTTCTGCCAAATACCAAACTCTCAATTTGTCTTTCTATATTCTGTTATAGGGCAACCTTATGATAATAATTAAACATTTTATTTTGTATATAACGCTTGTCATGGTACTCAAAAGCACACACTAAAGATAACAACATAAAAACGCTACATCATTATACATTCAAATTCACTTTCACTTCACTTTTCCATTCACCTCACTGTACCACATGCCCATTTGTCCACCATGGAATCTAGAGCCTTCAGCCACACTGCCCCCCGCATCTGGAACTCCCCCCCACCAGACATTCGTAACGATACCTCACTCTCAATTTTTAAATCACGTGCTAAAACTCATCTATTTATATAGGCTTTTTCAGTTTGATTGTCATCGTTTTTTTATTCACTGGTCATTTCATTTGATTTATTTTATCGGTGTTACATTGTTTCTTATGGTGTATTTTTTATCTGCCATGTAAGGTGGCCTTGAGTGCTCGGAAAGGTGCTTAAAATAAAATGTATTATTATTATTATTATTATTAAAATAGAACTTAGATGCTTTCTTGCTGAAGGCAACTTTGAGAAACTGGTACCACCCACATGTTTGTACTTTAACTATGAAGCTACAACAGCAGATTGTTAGTTTAGCTCTATGTGGTAGTTATGAGACAATGCAGCACCTTGAAAACTCGCATATATATTGTATTTAATTTGTTTAGCTTTCACAAATTGCATGTAAAATGTAATGTGATCACCATGAAGTTGTTAGACAACCAACATAAATGGTAAATGGATTTGTATTTATATAGCGCTTTTCTAGTCTTGATGACCACTCAAAGCACTTTACAGTACAGTTTTACATTCACCCATTCACACACACATTCATACAGTGCATCTACTTGCAGCACTTTTGTTATTCTATGGGGGGCCATTCGGGGTTCAGCATCTTACCCAAGGACACTTCGGCATGCAGATGGTTCAGACTGGGGATCGAACCGCCGACCTTCAGGTTGGAGGACGACCCACTCTACCCCTCAGCCACAGCCACCCATAGAATCCAGGATAGAGGTTACAGCTCATGCATAAACAGAACAAACACATAGACATTTACCTTTGGATGGAGCAGGGCAAAGTATTTCCCTCGCTATAAACTATCTGTTGCTATATTTCTCACTTCTACTCTTCAAATCTGACTCTTGGCCACCCAGGGAATATGCTTATTTCCTGAAAATGTACTATTTATTTAACTTGACCATTTAAAACATTACAACAGACTATTAAATGCAGCATCTCTAACCGTTCGGCAAGATGCGCATGAGCTGGAAAGAGCTAAAGGGATTCACTCAGTCAAAGGCTAATCTGTTTTGCAAATGAAAAAATATAGAAAACTAAATACTTTGACTCAAAAAGAACCCAATGATTGTTTTAACAGACCTGAGGAAAATCAGTCATCTGACAAGGACAGCCGTAGCTAATAAGTGTGTAACATGATGGAAAAGAAAATTAGTTCATAGCTGTCATCTTCTTGATGAAGAGGCAATCAAAATCAAAGTGAATCATTCCGTGAGGAGGACTGTGTTTTGGAATTCAAACGGGCAATGCTTCAATATGACAAATCAACCGGTGTGGTGCATGTTGATTGATTCCATCCATGAAAACCTAATAGATTTAGCCCTCTGTGAATTTGGCTCTCATTAACCTCGCAGCGTTTTCATATGAGAATGTATTGGAGCCATTTTATCCACCACTCAAAGGCAATTCACTGGGCGATAAATCCTTTGGCTTATCTGGCTGCAGGTGACAGCACAGCAGAGCTCTAAGGCTGGCTGGGGCACAAGCACACTGAGACATGCACGCACATGCACACACACACATACACATACTCCACAAAAACATGCATACACACACATTTTTTTGAAGGGGTCGCTATGGTGACCCACGAGCGGAAAAACCTTGTGATCCAACCAGAACCGAAGACATGCTCCTCGACCGGAGCAACCAGCCGCAACAGAAAAGCCTTCCTCTTAGCTCTCCGAAAAAGGAGAGGAGGAAGTAGAAGGAGGGGAGAGGGGGGGAAAAAACTGAATTCAATTATACAGTCGAAACCCACTCCTTGCCCTCCGGGAGTGATATCAGCACCATTTAAAAGTCTGATTACTCACAAAACCAATAACATTTTGACTCCTTGGTAATGGACCAGTAGATTAGAAAATTTAGATTACATTTAACTGCCTGTAGATTCTCATTAAAACGCCACCAACTAGTTAGAGACAATAGGTAATTAAGAGTGTAATGAAGCGCAGTAGCGTTAGCACACGTCGGCTGTATGCTGCTCTTGTGGGAGCCAGCCTTACTTTGCACTTATCCTGCAGCAAAGCCATAGCAGCGCCTCATTTGGGCAATACGACATATTTAATTAGATTAATGAATTTCGGTGGCGTCTCTGCGGGGTTGGTTGCTCTCCCCTACGGTGACAATATAACAACAGATTATATATTAGGGCCTTCGAGCAGGCCAGCACAGGTTGGTCCCTCGACAGAGGTGCGATGTGTGAAAGTTTGGGTGGAACCTGTCTCAGGTTTACTCCTGCTAAATTGTCAAAAGCAAATAATCGTAAGCAAATGTCCTGCACGATTAAACACAAACTGTTATCCAAAACTCCAGATTTTATTTTTTCAATGTGAGGCCTATTGAATTAAACATGATTGATTGTTACCCAGGGAGAATATAAAGAGGCAAGAAAGCCCGAGGTGATGAATGAGTTGTGGCCGTGTTTGGCTTTAAGCTAGACTCTAGCTGGCCGGCCACAAGTAAATCCTGCCACACAAAGTAAAGATGAAATGAAATGAAACTGGCGTCACCCTGAAGCTGACATGACCTGCAGACTGTTTCACCCCCCATCAACAGTCATGTTCATGTGGCCTTTTTCACAGCAGACATTTTGAGCGGTCACAGTAAGAAATTTAGGAAAAGGTGTTACTGAGAACATTAATGGAAGCTCTGTTAAGATCAAATGTCTAAGTCATGACAGTGTGGCAGTGAGGTAACACACACACAATACTTGAACCCTGAAACACTAAAGCAGCTGAATGATGTTTATATTCACACTTGTACTTTTCCTGCTGTGACATGTCAAAATGTTTCATGTGAATAAGGCATATAAACACATACAACGGGCGGCTGTGGCTGAGTGGTAGAGCGGTTGTCCTCCAACCAGCAGATCGGCAGTTCGATCCCAGTCTTCCCGATCTGCATGTCGAAGTGTCTGCATGCCGAAGTGTCCTTGGGCAAGATGCCGAAACCCGAATTGATATGCATTGACAAATAAAGTGCTAATAAATGCACTGTATGAATGTGTGTGAATAGCAAACTGTACTGTAAAGCACTTTGAGTGGTCATCAAGACTAGAAAAGCCCTATATAGATACAGACCATTCAATATGAATTATGTGAGGATGACACAAATCATTGGAAGTTTAATACTGCATATATGAAAATGTGTATTTCATGGATAAACTAGCTAATAGCTTTAAAGCTTTTAAAATGTTGAATCTGAGCGGGGTTGGATTTATTGTCTGTTATAAATCACGTCCAATGATTTGCTATAAGAATAGGGAAAGGTTTTTCCAATATGTGTCACTGGAGTTAAACTGCATCCACCTCTCCTCTACACGGAAAACGTTCCACAACAGCTTTCACATCACATTGGCTGCTTGTCTGTGCAGCATCTTACCTCACACACCTTTTGGGTCATGGAAACAGGAGGCTCATCTCACAAAATATCAGGTGCCTAGTATATTTTGCCTTCTGCTTTAAGATAAATTATTATCTATAAATTATCTTTTAATGTGGGCCTACAAATGATTTATTAAGAAAAAAGTGAAGTGAGAACAAGTGTTTGTGAAGTGAGAACACTATAGCCTTCAACTGCAAGCAATTAGCGATCTCATCCCATCAGGCAGTCGCATAGTTGGTAAATATCAGAATTCAGTTTAAAGCTTTGGTTTAAAACTCTAGGTGTAGATTTAACCTCAGGTTTAGTCTGGTATGGGTTCAATGTTTCTGATTTATTTGATGGATGAACATTGGGGAGAAAAGGGAAGAGAGTGTGGAAGGGCTGGTTCCAAACTGAACATGTGGCTGCTGCAGAAGACTCGAGACTCACTTGTTTTACAGTTTTTGTTTTTTAACTAAAGATTTAAGATGGCATTTCTTGTAAACTTTTGATAAGACATTCAATTCTTCAACTTCTATAACTGCACACACATTTTGCAAAAGCTTTTTATGTTACACTTTTCCAAAAGAGAACAAGTTCATTGAGAATAGGACCAAACAGAAACAGCTGTTATGTGCGGCCGCGCAAAACCAAACTCAGAAAAATACATGTAACCTCCTGTAATTTTAACAGCACTATCTGTGATTGGTCCTGATTAGCCAGAAACAACACAGTATTAAATGCTGCACACTTTTAAATCTGCTCTTGTGCTGTCTGAGAAATCATGGTGTCCACTATCCCTTCTATTTTGTAGTGTCACACTGCCCCCTATAGGGTTGGGTCATGAGTGCAGTGGATTTGCTCTCAACACACAGATGTGTATTCTAGCCACAGATCTTCTCCACACATTTTCACACACTCTACAGATCTCAAGACAGGCAGAGTCAAATTTTGCTGAGAGGCTTTCGGCAACAATTTCCTCAACTGAGCTTTAGTCATTGCACACTGTAAATGGCTCTTTGTATTATAATTTTGCACTGATTTCAATGACAGGCGCAGATGTTGCACTCTCTATGTGTATTTACACAGACTCTATGTGAATCACAAGGGGAATATGTCTTGAATAAACTCTCTCACGCACACATACACACCTCCAACCTGGCAGAGTGTTTGTGCATGTAAACACTTGAATAACTGAGCCAGATTCAAACAAGGAATCATGGATGAGAGAAGGACGAAGAGAGGAGCAGAGCAGATGGCCCAGTGCAGATAGACTCAGAGACTGGGAGCGAGGAGTGTTCTCTGAAGGACGCGGTCTCGTATTGTTGTTGCTGCGAGGGCCGCGCTGTCAAAATGGCGTAGCAGGGGTCCCCAAAGAGCCAAGGTCTTATGGTGTCAGTGTCCCCACAGTCCTTATCCCCAGCCCTGGCCTATTGTCATTCCTGTTTTTTAATTTCTCAAACGCAATCAAGTGTGACACAAACTGTTTACCTAGCGTGTCTGCCACAACCTGGAAGAGAAAAGGAGGGGGGAAAAACAGACACACAAGCCAGGATCTCGGCACGAAATAATCCTCCATAATACCAGAGTTTAAAGAGGCTTTGCCAACACCCAACCACCCCACTGCCTCCCCCCTCCACCTCTCTTTGCTCTTATGAAAAAAGGAGGGGGGAGATAAAGAGAGAAGAGAAGGAGTGGGGGGGGGAAACCACATCTGAAGAAAGCTGTTAAATTCGCCCCTCAGACTTGTTTGGGATTGCTAATTATTGTTTTTAGAGAACAACAATTGGGGTATTAGGGCATAAGCGGCTGAAGATAACATCCAGAAGAAGGCGCGGGGAGGGAATGGGAGGGAGGAGAGGGAAGAGGAGCATTGGGGAGAAAGATAATGGGGAGACAGAAGGTAAGCTATGATAGGGTCTGGTCCATGGTGGCGTCTCTGTGCCACAACACACCAGTTTCAGGGATTCACACCGAAATCACTCCGTTTCAAGGATCTTGAAAAGTGAAGGAAACTCGATGAGAAGTTTCTAATGTTGGAAAGTTTATGGATCGAATCGGATCAGACAGATAAGCAGAACCACGTTCATATAGTCGGCCGCTCCAGCTTTTCTCCTCACACAGAATCCCAAACCATGTAAATGTGAAGAGAGGATTGAAGATACGAAATTTACACTTCATATTACCAAGGGATCACATGTCTACCTGAGTGTGAAAGAGGTCAACGATAGTGATAAAGTAATTATCAACTGCATCTACAGCTCTCGGCTCTCGGCTCCAGAAGTTGCCCAAGCATTGATCCAAGTGGAACACCAAATCGGATCTCAGCAAAGCTATATGGTGTATTATTGTATACATCTGCTTTTGTTCTGTAACACATAACTCTAACTGTGCAGCTGCATTATTTCATCATAAGCTCATGGGCCACATGTTGGGAATTTTGGCGCTGGCGATAACATTTGATTAGTTCTAGCAAAGAAAATATTAACAAAAAGCATGAATTACTTGAAAACTGGACAAGTATAAGAGCACTACAAGACAGGTAAAGGCTTCAGTACCACAGGAGAGGCAAGAAGAATCCTGCAACACACAAACACACACACACACACACTCACTCACTCACACAATGGCTTTTATCCTGTGAATGAGCAGGCCAGCCAAAGTCATTTGGAAGCTTCCACATGCCAATGAATAAATAAAGCTGTAATTAGTAAAGAAAACAGCGCCACCTGTTGGTGTGTCACCCCTGTGAACTTAGACCATTATAGGAAGCTGTGGGAAACACCTGAGCCTGCAGTGGCTGTGCGATAAAGGGTTGGCATACATGCATGATGTGTGTGTGTGTGTGTGTATTAGAGTGTGTGTGTGTGTGTGTGTGTGTGAGAGAGAGAGACAGGATTGTTTTTCATGTGGACCATCCATGTAACCATGTGTGTTTCATGGCTTCCATTTGTAAAGAGGCTTACTGAGCATACGTGTTGGTATTGTGTGTGTGTGTGTGTGTGTGTGTGTGTGTGTGTGTGTGTGTGTGTGTATTTGTGTGCTCCTCTGTGGACGGGTGTGTGTGTGTGTATTTGAAGGGGTCCTACTGCGTATCCTGGGGCCCACCTGGCAGTGCTGTGCAAATTCTGGGGCCTGAGCAGCTGGCCTGGAGGCTGGTGAGGGTGTTTCGTGGGGGGTGTGGGGTTGTGAGGGGTTTGGGAAGGGTCTTCCATGGCCCCTGTCCCAACAGACCCAGACAGTGGGAGGCAGATGGACAGGCCAGACCCACTGCCAGAGGGCCAGAGGGGCCGAGGGGCGGAGGGGGCTGAGGGGCCAAGGGGCCAAGGGGCCAAGGGGCCGAGGGAGGGGGGGGCAGCCAAGACCAACACAGTTCATAAACACACTGGGGGAAGAAAAAAAATTGCTCTCTCAAAAATATAACTGATGAGGCACTTGTATGAATGTATGAATGTCTATTTTTTACATGTTAATAAAAAAATATATAGAAAAGGATTCCTGGGGTGAGAGATGAGCTTCGTACTCAATGCATGCCACTCTTCAACCACAGACTTTCACTTGATGACAAGTCTGGAAATAGAAACATCTATAAATGTATATATGTACGGTACCCAATTTTTGAGATTTCGAGCTGTCTTATCTGGCATGGGAGCTGCAACCGGATGATCGTTGTTCATGTAGCAACTCTTTGAATGTCTTAACATAATTTTCCATTTGTGTGGTGTGTTAAATTAAAAAAGTCAGAAAAGAATAGCAAACACTTCATTGGTATTCAATTCGTACACTGATGCTACACTAATCACCACATTTCTTTTTACACTGTGTGTAGTTGAAAGAGGAGATGCAACCGTCGCCCCAAAAACCCAACGTTTTAAACAGACAGACAGTCGCACTGATTTGAAAAGAATATGTCTGAGTTTGTGGTATCGACACAGAGTTTATTGTGAACATGCACTAGGTGGTGGTGTGGGAGGTAGCCACCGGCACCAGCAGTCCAGACAGCCACAGATGCTCCACTGTTTGTGTGTTGACTCTCTGTAATTTGTTTGCTCTAATTTGTTTTGCCGTGCCAGGGGAGTTCGGATTTTAATTTTGCTCTGTGTGTGTTTACCCCTCTTTGTGGATCGCTGATCTGTTAAGCATAGAGAAAGAGGGAGAGAGAGCGAGAGAGAGTGAGAGAGAGACAGTCAGCGAGGAGGGTGGGCTGTTCACAGAGCCAAATTAAAAAAGGAGCAGTGCAGATTGTTTTAAGCTCTGGCAGCCCCCTTCAGGCCCAGAGGCCTTGCTCGCAGCCTGCACCTGCTCCATCCCCCCCAGGAGCCTGGTTCCTGATCCATGGCCCTCGCTTCTCTTCCCCGGGCCCCTAGCCCAACCGCCTCATCCTCATCTTCTCCTCATCCTCTTCTCTCTCCTCTCCTTCCAATACTTTTATTCTTCTTGCCTGCTTTATCTTCTCCCCATTAACTTCACACCTTTTCCTTCCCCTTCTGCAGTCTCCATCCTCGGTTTAAACTAAGATTATAACTTCACTTTGATTTAAAACCTCACATGTAACTCAGAGTGCATCATAAATAAATAAATGAGATAAAAACTAAAATGAGATTAATCCAATATAGATAAAGTTACCCCAAATTAAAAGCCATATTAAAAAGACAGGTTACCCAGTTCTTTTCTGTTCTAATATTGGCTGAAGAGTGTGAAGGGGCTGAGGGATGGGGAGGTTGGATATTAAGGTGCTACGTTGTTTGAGGCTTCTGAGACAAGTAACTGGACTACAAAAAACAGCCAGTAAGTAAGCAGTGAGGTGTAACATTTTTTGGGGGTTTCCTAAAATCCTTGCTGTATTGTTCTAAATTAATAGTACATTTCTTAAGAAGGAACATAGGAAGCCAAGTGAACCCTCCATGTCACCTCATCCCTCCTTTCCCTATTGCTTCTGGTTACTTCCCATATGCCCGCCAACACACTCACACACGTGATAAGGATGAGAAACAACTGCAGGTGTAAAATTGTCACAGCTAGCTTTTATTGAAATCATCCAGCCGCTCCAGCTTCTATGACTGCACACCCAGAGGTTGTTGAATCAGTCAGCTCTACATACAGTATGGTACACTTTGTCAAACATACAACATTTATATAACCCCACCAGAAGTGCTATGTAATGTTTTCAATAACAACACTTCTAGTTTTGAATATGGCTTGATTAAAGCAGTCCAACTGTATATGACGCCCAGACTGGGTGAGGCAACTGACAAACACGACCCAGGTCCTGGCAGGTCGGGAATCAGACCACAGGACGACATGAAGGAAGGAGGTTCTCTCTGGAGTCTCAAACAACGTCCTCACCGTTACAAACTCGCCTCCTTAAACATTATTATTGTAAAGGGTCTGTTCACCTGAAACAGAAAAATGATCTAAGTCACACTTTGTTGTGTGCGTAGCCATGCAAACAGTTTTGGTTTAATGTGTCCAGATTTGGAGATGTTAGAGATGAGATTTAAAGATTAAAGGACCTGGTACTGGTGCAACACCCTGCAGGGTTGGCTGTAGAGGTTTTATTGCCACATCCACCATCAAGCTGCTCAAGTTCTGGAATCCATGGACAAGCCCTGCAGCCAATGGCTCTTGATCAGGAGGAGAGATCCCAACTGGGCCCCAAGGTGTTAGCGACACACACCCAGGTCTGACCAGCCTGTGGTGGCGCTGCCTTAGAGGAAGGTGTCTAGGCAAAAATACCAGATGATGCTAAGCTACACAACTAATGATACATCCTGAGCGTCCGCTGGTGGTCGCTAACATTTGCTCTTGATCCCTGCCATCTACTAGTGGTTGGCAACCTATCATCAAACTTGTGCTGAAGACCTTTAAACATACAGGGGATATTCACCATCCTGTCCTATTTTCGAAAGATTGTGTGCGATCACACAAAAAGCATTGATGCATTGACTACCTTTTTGTTAATACACCACAGACGTATCGTCAGTTGATATGTTGAATTTGTTGTCAAACGCAGGGCAAAATTAGAAGTTTGAAGATGTGTCCACCAACCAATGTTGACTCTCTTTTACATCACTGTTCTCTCTAGCAAAACCTGAGGGAAATATCTCTTTAGCTGTTTAACGCTCCACTATGTTCACATGCGTGATGCCAGGTTTGTCCGTCTGTTGTTTGGCGCTGAGCACGTAGCGTTTGTACAGCAGGTTGATCATGGCTTTTTCAGCTGCCTGCCTTGTCTGTTAACTATGCTCATGAGAACCAACCGAAACAGCACGCCATAACAAACGCCTCAAAGAGCGGATATCGTGATAACCCTCTGTGAATTTCCGCTATAATGGAACAATTACACATCACACATAGTTATTGGTCAATAGTTAATATTCCTATTTGGAATGGGTCGTTTGTTTGTCTTGTGGTAATGCGCTAGATCAGGGGTTTTCAACCAGGGGTCCGCGGCCCCCTGGTGGTCCGCGAGGGCATTGCAGGGGGTCCGCGAAATTTGCTTTGATATTTCAACAAATTTCCAGATTACTCTTGAATATCGTGAGTAATATCTAAAATAAGAAAAATATGTCTAAAATAATATAAAGGTGATGAGGGGAACCTTGAAACCGGCTTGAGGCTAGAAACTGCCAGTAGTTTTCCCCTGTGCATGCGTGTTAAAGGTGGATGTAGAAGAGCGGTTGAGCGGAGATGTAGTTTGTATGATGGGAATTTTTATTTTCCCAAAAAGAAGGCCCAAAAGGGCAGAATTAATAATGAAAATTTTTACACAGATTTTTATAGATTTGTTTAAGGTTTTTAAGTAGATATATCTAGATTTGTTTTAGGTGTTTAAATAATACCGACATGGAAAACCAAATGTTAAAACTTCCTTCTATCCACATAAACACACACACACACGTAGACACGCGCACGCGTAGGCACATCAGTGGGCCACGGATTACTTTCTAGTCAGAATGGTGGTCCCTGGGACGAAACCAGTGGAAAACCCCTGCTCTAGATTTAACTTAAGAATTATTCCCTGACATTAGTGAGTCCCCCTCAAACAATATGATGTCACTTTGTATTGTTTGTGTGCTGGACGTAGTGTGCAGAGCTTCGTATAAACAGTCTATGGTTCAGAGTGAAGCTAGAAAACATTGCTTTCATCCTTCCTGATTTATCAGCAATTGAGATTGTATTGCCTCCACCCTCACGGACTATTTTTAATTCATATTAAACATATTGCACGTCCAAATCACACCAAACTCGGCACTGCACTTTCTCTGGCCATTTACAATACACATGCTAAGAGTGAAGCTGATAAGATGAAAGGTTCATGATATAGATGTTTGTGGAATGAACATTTTGTATAACAATTATAGTGAGCAAAATTAAGTGCAGACGTCAACCCCAAATAACAGTCAGGACAAAATATCAGCCACATAATTTGGGAACTGTGGATGCTAACATTTGCAAGCTATTAGCACCTGCCTATTCCTGCTTATGCCACATTTTTCCAACACTCAACAAAAGCACCTTGGTGTCTGCGCCTGCGTGTTAGACTTGCTACCTTATACACTAAATTGCCATTGAAGTTACCACTAAAATGGTACAACAAACCATCTATAATTTCACCACATCTCTAATAGCAGCTGTAAATAATAGAACAGAAACAATCTATATGGAAACAATGTTCTTGCTGATCAAACTAATCTACTGACATCACTGGAACTAAGGCTGTCACTTTATCTTAGAAATTCTACCCTTAAAATGAGGAAACAAAAACGTACCAATGAATTGACCCATTACCTCAAAATGTCAGAAAAGAAACTCTCAAAAGATAACAGTGTATAATGAATCCAAAAGCCGTATTGGGTGTTTCACTCTTACTTAGTTTGTCCTGTTGTACAGCTACACACAACAGAGCTGAGCCAACTGACGATAAAACCAAACCACATGGGACGTCATGTGTGCAAGCATTTGGGGTTTGATAGCACGAATGGAAAAGATCATGGATGAAGGTAAAGCTGTTTGCTTACGTTCATGTTCCTCTACCAAAGTCGTTTGCTTGACACTCTCTGGAACAGAAACAGCTTCAGCTCTCCCCGACAGGTTAAGACGAGGCTACATTTCTCTATAAGCCATTTGCATTGGAACTATTTCTACTGAAGACAGCGTGTTCTATATTATCGCATACAACACTATCAATCATAGTCAATGTTGTAAGCAGCACATATGAAAGTCCATTCACCTTTATTGCATTGGGATGGAAGCACAACAAGGAGGAAATCCAACGAAAGCTGTCTGCATGGCTCAATATATTCACGTGAGAATATACATTTTTTTTGTAATTTGGATGAACTGATCCTTTAATTTAAGTGACATCTTCCTTATCAGCCGCACAATCTTATACAGTCATTACACTGTATTGTGTTCATGAGCACTTCCAGCTCAGTACGACAGACAGAACACTTCCCGACACATTTTGGTCCATTTTTTTGCTTTTTCATTCAGCGATGCTCATTTCTGTTTGATTTGGTATTATGACCGTCTCTTCTAACATTCACAATGAGTAACATTCACACACACACGGCCGACACAAGCAGTGCGACCCACCCACAGCACAATTGTTATCAGCGCACTCAGCCTCCTGCTCATCTGATACACATATTTATGTTTCCCATTCATTTGAGTTCTCTTCTCTCCCTCCCCAGCCGACTGTTCCCCCTGAAATAAGGTGAAAATAAATTTCCACTAGTGCAAAATAACATTCTCTTTGAGAGAAATAAGAAAATAAATATCAACCAAAAAATAGAGATTTTGACAAATATATTCTTATAGAAAGAAAATTATAATAATGATAATAATCAAGTGGCACTGATAATGAAATTATATTGCAACAAAGAGTATTTTCACCCATGAGTCTGAACACTAAGGCTGATTTGTTGCTGTGCTCAGTCACACACACACAGACACACACAAACACACAGCAACACACACACATAATGGGAACCACAATATTCAAGTTTAGGCCTGAAGGAGAAATAATTTGCTGAGTTGAATCCACTGCACGTCCTCAGAGTGGAATGACCTTGATATTACAAAATGTAGGGGATACCAGACAGAGCACTGACACCCTCTAGTGGTCAAATAGAAAAGTGACAGCTCTTCAATGTGAACCTAAAGGATGGTGAAACTTACAACTAAAACCTCCAGGCTCACCCGATCCCTGCGTGCAAACACATTCTTTATAAATCAGAGACATAAGGATGATAACAACTAAATTCAACAGGCAGGATTCTGCTCATCTCTTCTCCTGACTCCTATTCAGTAGAACTGCAAGTGGATCTCATGGTCTGATGGAGACGCATCATTGTGTTGATACAGATTCTTGAAGCATCGAGGAGATGACATAAGAATGAATCTGGGGCACGGACTGGCGCTCTGTGTCACCTGTGTTTCCTCTTCAGCACATGGATGGTTCGTAGTGGAGATGCAGCAGCTGTTCCTTTTAGCCACGTGATCAATCTCCACCTGTCTGTATGGGTCTGTGCGTAATGACACATGGCAGAGTGGTGATTAGTTGCATCATTTTATAGCAAGTGATGTGCCACCTGTCCTGTGTACAACGCTCTCTTGTCTCTGCGTTGCCGCACGTTTCATGAGACGTTTTCCTGTTGTGTTAACCTTTCACACCAGCTCCTGCATCTTAGGACGAGACAAGTAAGGCAAAGAGAAGACTGCCAAGGGGACAGTTCGGACGTCACGAGAGGGGACAAACAGTAGAGTAGCATGTGCATAATGATGTCCAGTTCTTACGCTCTGCATATAAATACCCAGTTTGTCCATCAGGGAGTTGTAACATGTTGGGTATTGGAGGTGGAGGAGCTGGAAGAGTTTCTTCAGCTGTGAGAGCTCACTCTGGACGGACTCTTTCAACCAGGTTTATAAAGCAAAAACAGATTGCTCCAGCCTTCTGTCAGTGTCATTCCCTCAGCCTACTACAGCCATTCTCAGGTCAAACCTCCAGGTCCGGCATTAGTTCCTCCTTAAGCTGAATGTCATTGTCAGACCCCGTTCCCACATCCGAGTCAAACAGCGAATGGTTAGAGTCGGGGGAGTGGGAGTGAATGGGCCTGGCTGAGTGGGTGCTGGCCTCGCTGTCTTCCAGAGTGTCAGTCCTAGAGAAGAGGCCAAAGTCCAGCAGGCCTGTAGGGGAACCGCCACCGCCGCCACTGCTGCTCTCACTGTCTCCATCGTAATAAAGATCCTCCACCTCCACAAACCACTCGGGCCAGAACCTCCTCCGCATTCGCTCGCAGAACATACCCAGGTTGATCAGCTCCCCTAAAAGACAGACACAGGCAGCATTTAATAACTGACACTGAGAGCTTAATGAAGAGACAGAGAGGACACTAGGGACAAGCTTTTTTTGTTTATCTTGTCCTTTTCCTGCAAGCTCCTAAATCAAAAATTATGTAGGAGAATGACAACAGACAATCTTCATATACATTACAGGCTCTGGTTTTGCTCTCTCTGAAGAAATAAGAGACTTGAGTGTCCCCAGCTACGTGCAAGATGCTGCATTGCAATGACATTACTGCCATCCAGTGGCAGGAAGAGATAAATATGACTATGAGATGGAAGCAGAAAAAAGTGCTCATGTCCTGCAAAAATAGGGACAAATGGAAGCCAGAAATAAAGCAGCATTATCTACAGTGATCTGCAATGATTTATTGATAATTAATATAAATCTTGTGCTTCGCTAATGTCTGAGTACTAAACAGATCCACTGACCTTTAATGAGTTGTTCGGGTCGTGTCCCAGGTAGAGTCCACATAGCCTGCGCTAGATGTCCAAACACTGTGGCATCTAGTGTTGACATCTTAGAGCCCATAAAGTATTTCTTATCACCTGCAGGACAGAGAAAAGACAGCAAGTACTTTTACATGTGTCAACAAGAAGACATTTTCAGACAGCAATGTCTGAAAATGTCAGACATTGCTTCTGGTGGACACTGTAACTACCACACAACCTAAAGAACTGGTGGACGCCGTCTTGAAACATTGTTTGTTGAATTGAGCAATCTAGTGAAGTAAGCCATGATTTACTGGAAGTGAAAACATAACTAAAGTCACCATATAAATAAAATAGTGAATAGTCAAAGTAACACAACCCCTAACACCGAAATCTATAGTTTGTATAACGTGTTTATGACTTTAAATATCATTAACATTAAAACAATTAGCTCTTCCTTGTCTGTCCCTTCAGAGAACACACTTCATAATAAACTAACTTCATGTTTAAGCTGCAAGAGAAGAAACTAAACATTTCAGATTCACATGTCTGGCACTGGAGCCTGGAACAGACCATTAAAAGAGAAGGCACCACTGATGCCTTCACTCCAGGAAGTACTTTCCATTTTATAGCAAATAGCAGTCCAGATAAATGGAACAAATAGATCGATGCAAATCACATTTCTCAGCAGCATCTGCCTGTTTGTTTCCATCTGGACCCTTAAACTGATATTGTGTCTCACGGCTGACATCCAGTCCTTCATTTATTTTCTTTCATCATTGCCTTATTCTTACAGATTGGATGAACTGACTTTTTTTCAAGCTGTCACTGGTTTCACTTCTGATTTTGTGTCGGAAAAGAAAAAAAATGGTTCCAGAAGCTTTGTCAAATTTCTTTTAAAGATAATTAGTTTCTGAATATATCTGAGATTGTATTGTTTTTAATATTATAAGAATTATAAACCTCTCTACTAATGGCCATGGATTTGCAGTAAAAGAAATATGTAATTTTAATATCCCAATTAAAAAAACAATGCAACTATTTTATCGGATTATCTAACAGAGCTTGGTAATCCCTTAGATTCATAGGTCACTGTTGGTTGTTGTGATGAGAGATTTCTTTTTCTATCTGATAATATTTTAATGGCATAGGTTTGGAGAAGAGGCTGCTTATCCAACAATCACACACTCACACGCACACACACAAACGGCCGCCCACTCCTACCCAGCAGTGTAGCCAGCGTCCTCAAGTCCTTCTCCATCAGGGTGTAGACCTCCTCCTTGGAGAAGCGTCCGATGCCATGGCCGTACATCTCTCTGCGCACCATGCTGCCATTCAGGTGGCTCAGCAGCCACTTTAGTGTGTCGCTCAGTGGGCCGCTCATGGACAGAAGCTTCTGGGTTTCGTCCAAGTTGTCCACCCACTGACAGTAAGCTATCGTCCTGGAAGAAAAAAAAATATAATAATAATAATCGGTTTGACACCACTGTATTTCATATCATGGATATTTTAACCCACATTCATTTTCTCATTGCAGTTTATAGTGTGAGATATTTTTGGGATTGCCCCTAACTCTCCATTTTACTCAAATTCAAATTTCTGGTTAGATAGAATCAGTTTGCATAAGTGAACAAAACTACATTTACACAGCAAATGTAACCATACAACACAGAAGCCGGTGGTGGGATATAACAAAGTACATTTTTACTTTGTTACTGTACTGTACTAGTAGATACATTTATTTTACTCCACTACATATCCATACTTTCTAGACCACTACCATTTACAAAGCATTGTGTTACAAGCTCACATTGATTTTCTTTAAAAAAAAAATTTTTTAATTATCAGTAACAAGAGTGGAATTGGTCCAATGATCCAATCTGAGCAGGTTACATTAGGCCCCGCCTCCTTCACTTGTGTTCTCAGCCATAATGATGGAGACACCCTCTTATATCCTCACCAGCCAATCTCATTCAATTTGACTTTATCAGTATAGCCTCAAATCACAACAAACACTGTCTGAAAGAACTTTACAGAGTATCATAGAGAGAAACCCAACAGTTACCACTGTAAACAAGCACTTGGCTAAAGAGCAGAGAAAGAGATCCCATTTAACAGGAAGAAAAGCCATCTGCCTCGACAGGTTGGGTTGGAAGGAGCGAAGAAGAAGAGTGGGAGAGACGGCAAGGAGGTGTTATAGCATTACTGACTGTAGGAAATAGTCAACAAAGACGTGACCAAGTTTAGGAAACATCCACCGACTGCTGTCCACGGTGCTGAAGCTGTCCTGGATATTTCCTTGAGTGTCTATGTTTGTGTATCTATGTATATTCATGTGCATAAGGGTTCATTAGTCAATCAATCAATACAATTGTATTTGTTTCATCCTCTGTCCTTAACCCTCAACAAGAGTAAAGAAAAACTAAAAAAAACAACTTTTAACAGGGTAAAAATGGCAGATGAGGTCTATGTTAGAACCAAGGCCAGTTTTGTTTGTGGTGATGACAATTTCTAGGGTTCAAGGGAGGGTTTATTTTGATATGCTATGCATCTATTATCGTGTTTAGCAAATAATAATAATAATAATAATAATAGTAAATAAAATCCTCAGTGTTGTGTCAACAACGAGTAATAAAGGGTTCAACCCCTGTGTCGTTCTTCCAACAAAACTTTATATCTTGACAATCAAACTCATCCCGATCAATAAGGGTGCCCTCCTCCACTTCCATCCCAGCGCCCATTCATCACCTACAGTGCTCGCCACACGCTACCAGGAGACAACATCATATATCCATCCCCTCAAACTGTCAGCTTGTTGTGATGTACTCAAGTCTCTTATTGGTGCCTCCTCTCACACATACGCTAGAGGACAAAAGATGACTGTGCAGATCCCCTCTTGTTTGTGTTTAAAAGGTTTCTGAAAGGAAACGTGGACAGCTAGACTCAGCAGGAGGCATCCTGACGTCAAGTAGAGATTTGGCTCACAGTGGGAAACAGACACAGCAAGTATTTATGTGCAAATAGAACCAATCAAGCCTTAACAATCCTTCTTTAACTCAGGTCCAATTAATTAACATGCCCTTCATTGTAACAGCACACATTTAATAAAGGAAATCAAGAAAGGACAGTTATTTTGGATTCACCTAATTTATAAACATAATGAGACTATCCCTGCTATTCGGCCGAGTCTGTGTTTTTTTGCTCCGTTGGTGTTACTGCAGCCCAGCTGTTTGTGTGCAGACACTAACAAGATTAAGCTGCTACATCCGTACACACTTGCACTTTGTCACACCTCCTCACTAGAAACAGGCTGAGCTTCCCCATCTGTTTGTCTGAGAGCCTGGAAGCCTCGTGTCATATTTCTGCTGGTGATGACGAGCCCTTGAGCCATGATACGATTGTAAAGACTTCTCTCTCTACATTCT
The DNA here is from genome assembly GCF_947347685.1 of Pleuronectes platessa. Taxonomy (NCBI): domain Eukaryota; kingdom Metazoa; phylum Chordata; class Actinopteri; order Pleuronectiformes; family Pleuronectidae; genus Pleuronectes; species Pleuronectes platessa. The sequence continues at coordinate 24,929,515 of NC_070635.1, read as the reverse complement.
ACTGTCTTTAGGTTCACTTATTATGACTGGTCACTCCATACAAATTGAATTGAAGCATCTGGCCTTGATAACAATGGGGGGGGGGGGACTGTCCAGTGACCACATACTACTTCCTCTTGTGTTATCTGAGAGAGGATTTACTGTCCTTTGTGTCCGGATCCGGAGAAAAAACACATGAGCCTGACAGAGCAGGAAGCTACGGTGGAAAGGGTTTGTTCTGTCATTGAGCCACGTTCTACACTGCAAGATGTGTAACGGAGTCAAACTGGTGGACAGTCTGTGTTTAAATTGAGCTTTTCCCAGGGCAACACTTGGTTTCCTGAGAGAAAATCCTGATGATAAAATGTCACTACATTATTTTACAAAAACAAAAATAAAAAGATTTACCTCACTTCATCAACAAAATTAACTGGAAATACTCATGACTTATCTTAGCCCATAATATAAAGAGAAAAAACTGATAATATTTGGGAATAAAAATGCATTTGCTGTGTGTTATTATGATATGAAAATGCTTCAAAAAGTTTCAAATAATAATATGAATGATCAATTGACAGAACATTTAACACTTTATTTAACCCAGTATGTGGCTTTTCTTTGGGATGACATTTTATTATTCACTTAAAATGCAAGGTAAGAGAACTGTTTATAACTGTTTACCATTAAGTGTTTATCGTCTGTGTACTCTTAGCTGTTCGGTTGAAGTTGAGTTGGTGGATAAAACATAACGCACACTTGCCTCAGCTGGCAGTTCCTGTAATCCTGTTTTCAGTCAGGATGATCTCACCATATATCAGTAATGCTGTTAGCCTGTGTCTGCCACTGCCCTCCCCTTAACATAAATTATTCAATCAATAGGTCTATATGTGGGTCTAAACACGGCGCAGGGGGAGCAGAGGGGAGAGCGGGGAGGTGACACGAGCAGGCAGAGGCAGGAGGAGGAGATGTGGGTTAAATAAATGACCTATACTGCTTTAGTGAAATGTTATGGGGTTTCTATTTACAACAGACTAATGGTTCAATCGCACATCTATTATTTAAAAATAAACAAAATTTCTTGACCTAAGAAACAGTGAGATTAAATGTATAGTGGCAGCCAAAGAACAAAAAATCCCTTTGAGAAAATCTGAAGATATTCCCAATTCCTACAAAAGGCTGAGTCCAATGCAAGAATAAACCTGAAACGAGCTGGTCTGTTGATCTAGCAAGAAAAAAACACAGATGATCACACACGATTGAAAAACTGTGTGGCTTCCCCTGGAGCTGTCCACTTGTGACCCGACAATACGACCGACACACAAAGATGCGCAACTGACGTAGCAGTAGCAACATAACCGTCACCTATACCACCAAAATCAATAGGACAGAAAGCGCACTTAAAAATTGGCTACAACTACAGCATATATCACGTTTTCATTAACCCCCTGTCCAAAGGGTTAAAACCTGTAAATGTTATGAATGTGATGAATTTTTAATTGAAAATATCTCCTGATATTTGTAAAAAGAGAAAAACAGGCCACACAACACCAACAGAGTTGGATCTGTGCATATGTGTGTATGTGTGTAAGGGGTGCAGAGAGTGAAAAGATGGATGAAGCTTTTAGGTAATGGAATACACTAAACATCTCTGGGTGTGGGAGGAGTAGTAAATAATTTCCTAGCATCACCCAAAGGTACCGGAGTAGAACAAGGCAGATGAACCAGAAGTGATGGTACAGACAGAGTCAGTCTGTGCTGAAAGCTGTATAAAAAACACTTTCATGATACCGAGACATCAAGACTCAACATCTCTTTCTTTTTTGTTCTTAACATCAATGTGATTTAATTGATCTTCGACTAGATCACTGTGGGTGGCTCCTGCTAAGGTTTAACATTGAACTAACAATATTTATCTATTTAATAATTCCAGAAATCTCTGTCTATCTGTATTCAGAACATATACGTTGAGAACTGTTCATCTCATCAGCTTCACACTTGGCATGTTCTTTAGGGCCAGGTTGACTGGGAAGTGATTCTGTCCGTAACAGTGCGTCCAAAACAATGGCCACGTTTAGAACCACAAAAACAACAACTGAGTCTTCAATTTCTATCTTTGAGTAAACAAGTGAACAGCTCTTTCTGCATCAGTGGCATCGCTTCAGTTCTCTGTGGACTGAGTCCCTCAGCCGGTCTCTTCCTGAGACCTCAGGTACAAACAGCACAATCTAAACAGGTATGTTTACAACGAGCACTGGTTTAAACATAAATATGTAAAGTGTATGGAGTACAGTCAGTAAATGTATAATTTTATCCCTTAAGCCCGACTATGGCATAAAATGACAGAAAATCCCTGTATTCTGCCCATGTAATGACTCAAACATGGCATGCAGCATCAACGCTACTTTGGCTCGGCTTGCGAGTCACTTACCAGTAGAGGTGCTCCTCAACCATTTTGGTGATGGCTCGTGACACAGCTCTCTCCTGCGGGGTGAGGTTACTGTTGAGGTTGACGCCCAGCTTCTCCTCCAGGAAGTCCACGATGAACTCTGACCCTGACGCCTGCTCGTGGTTGTACTCGATCCAGGGCATCTTACCCTGCGGCGACAGCCTCCCATCAAAGTAGTTCTGAGGGGAAAGAAGCTTCAGGTGAGAAAATGAATGGAATCTGGATGATTTCTGTACGAAATAGAGGGTGAGCATGTTAGTGTAGTCAGATGTGCCCAAATTCTGATGCAGTTACCACTGCAGGAAACCAGCTAGTAAAAACAATGATGTAATATATTTTTGTGGCTCTAATGTCGGCTCTGGCTCAGGGGGTGAAGCAGGAGGTTGGTGGTTCTATCCCGCGCTCCTGTAGTCTGCATGCTGAAGTGCCCTTGGGTAAGACATTGAAGCCATAAATTGTCCCTGACATCTGTAGCTAACATCTATTTACATGAATGTTGTTTCTCTGTCTATTTGACAATTAACATTGTGTAACAAGAAGGGGTGGGATCATGTAAAGCTTGTAATGCTAGCTCCATTCCCACAACATATTTAATTTAGACATCACAATATGGACATAGCCAAAAAACAGGTAACCAGGGCAAAGATTAGAATCAAGTTGTGTTTACTGAAGATAAAACCTTATAAAACAGGTGTTTTTTTTTGCAGTCAGGTAGTTGTTCTCTGGACTCACTCAGATCAAGAAAGATCTTTGTCACCTTTAAATAACTTTGTCTCTGAGACTTGCCTAATTGACATGACCTATTCTAGGAAATAAAATGCATCTCAAGCTCTGATGTACAGATGTCTCAAGAACATTTTTTAATCAATTAGTAATTTCTCATCTTATTTCTAACTGGATTCTCTCTCCAGGCTCCTAAAAAAGAACAAAATGAAACTATTTAGGATGGAAACAATGATTCTTGAATGATCAGCAAGTCTGTGAAACCACTGATGAAGCGTCACAGATGGACATTTAAAAGGGTCATTGGTCAAAAAGGTAAGGACTGTATGTATGTATGTTGTAAAAATGTTTTTACATATGTACAATGCTTTTAACTCATAGACTAACAACAACACGTTAAGTATTTCATAATGAAAGATCAAAACTGCAAATGGCTCCAAAAATCAACCTTGTTTGCTGTGAACATGTCAAGTGTGAACGAGAGTGAACTTCTTTTGACTGAAGAGCCAACTGCATACAACCAACCACAGAAGGTTGAGTTTCACCAACAGTTATTCAAAGGACGATGGTCAGAAACACTAAAAAAACACTACTATCAGTGAACATTCAAGAGTCCTCCACTGTCTGTAGCTCTGTCACGTGAGTCACTCAGACACACAGGGTCTGTGCTCACCTGGTAGGGCAGATCCACCATGCGCAGGTACGTCTCTATTTTGAGGCAGAAGGGTGAGAGGCTGGGCACGCCATTCTTTGGCCTGGAGAACTGGTGAAGGATGAGGGCGTCTTTAGAGTCCAGCTCCTGCTCCTTCCTACACAGAGAGCACAGGTGGAGAACACAAACATCTTTAGACTGTAGTTTGGACTAGTTTATTTTTAGTTGACATACATTCCCACATCATTTCACAGTGATCCGAGTAGAAGACAAGCAAGCAGGATTAGCATTTAATGAGTTTTCTAACATTTACTGGATCATTTAATTTAAAAAAATGTATGGGGCCACAAGAAGGCCAGAAGTGCAACATCATTGCCTGAAGTGGCCCACATCCATTTGCTATCTGAAGAGGAATATAGCTTGGATATCTCTAACTCTGTGCCTGTATTGATACCAGCATGAACTATATACAGTGCCTTGCATAAGTATTCACCCCCCTTGGACTTTTTCCCATTATGTACTGTTACTAACTGGAATTCAAATAGACTTAAATAAACTTTTTCCCGTTTGATCAACAAAACATGCATAGTACTTTGGAGGTGCAAAATAAATTTTATTGTGACACCAACAATAATGAGAACAAAAAAGTTGACATCTGTTGGGTGCATAAGTATTCACCCCCCTGTGTCAATACTTGGTAGAACCCCCTTTCACTGCAATTACAGCTGCAAGTCTTTTGGGGTATGTCTCTACCAGCTTTGCACATCTAGAGATGGAAAGGTTTGTCCATTCTTCTTGGCAAAAAAGATGAAGCTCAGTCAGATTGGATGGAGACCGTCTGTGAACCGCAATCTTCAAGTCTTGCCATAGATTCTCTATTGGATTGAGGTCTGGGCTTTGACTGGGCCATTTTAAGACATTAACATTCTTTAATCCAAACCATTCCTTTGTAGCTCTGGCTGTATGTTTAGGGTCATTGTCCTGCTGGAAGATGAACCTCCGCCCCAGTCTCAAGTCTTTTGCAGACTGCATCAGATTTTCTTCAAGGATTTCCCTGTATTTGGCTCCATCCATCTTTCCCTCTATTCTGACCAGTTTCCCTGTACCTGCTGAAGAGAAGCATCCCCACAGCATGATGCTACCACCACCATGTTTCACTGTTGGGATGGTGTGCTCAGGGTGATGGGCAGTGTTGGGTTTTCGCCACACATAGCGTTTTGCATTGAGGCCAAAAAGTTCAATTTTGGTCTCATCTGACCAGAGCACCTTCTTCCACATGTTTGCTGTGTCTCCCACATGGCTTCTGGCAAACTCCAAACGGGATTTTTTATGGATCCCTTTCAACAATGGCTTTCTTCTTGCCACTCTTCCATAAAGGCCAGATTTGTGGAGTAGATGACTAATAGTTGTCCTGTGGACAGATTCTCCCACCTCAGCTGTGGATCTCTGCAACTCCTCCAGAGTAACCATGGGCCTCCTGGTGGCTTCTCTGATTAATTTTCTCCTTGTCCGACTCTTCAGTTTGGGTGGACGGCCTCCTCTTGGTAGGTTTGCGGTTGTGCCATATTCTTTCCATTTTCTTATGATGGATTTTATGGTGCTCAGAGAGATGTTCAAAGCTCTGGATATTTTTTTATAACCTAACCCTGCTTCATATTTCTCCACAACTTTATCCCTGACCTGTTTGGTGAGCTCCTTGGTCTTCATGATGCTGTTTGTTCAGTAATGATCTCCAACAAACTCTGAGTCCGTCACAGAACAGGTGTATTTATACTGAGATTAAATTGCAGACAGGTGGACCCTATTTACTAATTATGTGACTTGCAAATGTGACTTGTGAATGCAATTGGTCGCACCAGATCTTTGTTAGGGGTTTCACAGTAAAGGGGGTGAATACATATGCACTCAACACTTTTCAGATTTTTATTTGTAAATAATTGTGAAATCCATGTAATATTTCCCCCCACTTCCAAATGATGCACTATTTTGTGTTGGTCCATTACATAAACTCACGATGAAATAAATTTTAATCTGTGGTTATACCATGACAAAATGTAGAAAAGTCCAAAGGGGGTGAATACTTATGCAAGGCACTGTAGTAATCCGCCCATCCATTATCTATACAGCTTATCCTTTGAGGGTCATGCGGAGAGCTAGAGCTTTTCGCACCCTCGATATGTCGCCAGTGTATCACAGGGCTGACATACAGACATACTTTCATGAAAATCTTTACTTTTGGTGTGTTTCCGAGAGCGACTGGTGTTACTACTTGTTTTCTGCGTCGGTCAGTGCATCCAAACAGTGAGCAGGAGCTTCCACCTCTAACAAACCTTCCTGTGAGGAACAGGTCACACCTGTAGTTTATTAGAGCATGATGACTCAGCACTGTTGGCCCCTGTGTCCCTGAGCAGTGTTTGTTTTGAACACTCCACAACAACCCACTGACCTACACATTCGTTATTTTATTTGTCATCAGGGACTAATGTGGGCTTAGTTCATTAACTTCCAAACAGTAGCCTTGTACTGACCTACTCTGGAAGACTATCTATCTAAACTATCTACCCATTCCTATGTTAATCTGTGTATGTTTTCACCTTATATATGCTGCCTTTAGGCAACATCATTAGAAAGCACAGTACATTTCCATTGTTACACAGACGACACCCAGCTGTACATATCTAGCCTGGATGCCAGACGAACTTAGCCCCGCCCACAACAGTTTTGGTCGGGCAGTTCGGTCTGGAGTCGCTCCATTGGGAAAAAATTATGGCCCGACCGGGCCAATCAGATTGTCAGGGCGGGCTTTATACGATGATTGACAGATGATCAACGGTAACGTAATCAACCACGTCATCAAAGTGCCCTTGGGTTGAATTCGTTTTCAACAAACATGCCTGCCGCTGGCGAGCTGAGATGTGTAGATGCTGCCATTGAGTCTGTTTTAGAAGACATCGACAGCGCATTCATTTTGAAAGAAGAACACAGAACGTGGAGGTGACGCCAAAGCACCGCGCTAATCCCTATCGCCCCGGCGCTTGGCTGTTCACAACGGACGCTGAAGCGACGCTGAACCGCCGGGCAGCGCTAATAATATCACCCGTTGATCCAGTAGATCGCTACACGGCTTTGTGCCAGTCACACCGGAGGCTGAAGCACCGCGCTGCGCCAAGGCTGCCTCGCGGTGCTTCAGCCTCCGGTGTGACGGGCACAAAGTTTTAACATGGGAGTGGATGGGAGCCAGCTGTTATTTAAGGCTTGGCGCTGCGCTGAAGCGTCCGGTGTGAACCCGGCATTAAATAACTCACAATGCGTTGCTTAGCATACGTCACATACTACGTTGCTCTGATTGGTTGTAGGTCTATCCATTTGAGCGAAGAAGAATTTTACTTCCTGGTTAGTTGAAACACGCCCCATAATCACAGCCCAATGGAGCGGTCTCAGACTCACATTCTGACTAGAATTGTGAGTCTGACAACGTCAGGCTAGTACATATCTACTAAGCCTGATGAATCTAAGCGAATTAGAAACATCTCAGAAGGATGCTGAGAAACCAGTCCACGCATTTGTTACTGTCGAGTGCTGAGAGGAGGTAGATGGAGAGATCATATTACTCCTGTCTTAGCTTCTCTGCAGTGGTTCCCTGTAAAATTCCAATTTTTTTTGTTTTGTTTTTCCTTACTCTTGTTGATTGTTCAGGACAGAGTATGACACACCTTGTTAAAGCTCAATGATACAAATTGTGATTTGTGAATATTGGCTATACAAATACAATTTGATTGATTGATTTTCAGATCCTGCTCCTCACTTACGAAGCCCTTAACAATCAAGCACCTTCTTATATCAAAGAGCTCATAACACCATAGTGTCCCTATAGATCACTTCGCTTGCAAAACAAAGGCTCCCTTGTGGTTCCTAGAATCTGTAAGAGTGGAATGGGAGGTAGAGCCGTCAGCTACCAGGCTCCTCTCCTGTGGAAGCAGCTCCCACTCTGGGTTCGGGAGGCAGAAACCATCTCTACATTTAGGGTTAAACTTAAAATGTTCCTTTTTGATAAAGCCTATAGTTAGAGCTGGATCATCCCTTAGTTATGCTGTTAAAGGTCTAGACTGCTGGGGAACTCCCTTGATGCACTGAGCACTTCTTTCTGTCTCTCTGTCCACATATTTATTTCTACATCTCTCTCTCTCTCTCTCTCTCTCTCTCTCTCTCTCTCTCTCTCTCTCTCTCTCTCTCTCTCTCTCTCTCTCTCTCTCTCTCTCTCTCTCTCTCTCTCTCTCTCTCTCTCTCTCTCTCTCTCTCTCTCTCTCTCTCTCTCTCTCTCTCTCTCTCTCTCTCTCTCTCTCTCTCTCTCTCTCTCTCTCTCTCTCTCTCTCTCTCTCTCTCTCTCTCTCTCTCTCTCTCTCTCTCTCTCTCTCTCTCTCTCTCTCTCTAAAACCCCATTGCATTAGATCTAATGCATTAGATCTGGAGTTTTATTTTCAAATTCCACATACTATTTATAGATTTTTTTTTTCATCAAGATCCAGGATCCATCCAAAAATACCTTATATAGTATATAAAGAAATTCTGGATGAAATTAATGAAATAGGTCTATAGGTAACAAACTGTTGATAGTGATGTTTCGTATCACTGTTTCCACTGAGCTGATTGGGAGGAAGAACTTCGGTTAGATTTACAGTGAATTACTTGATGAGTCATCACACTTCTCTTAAAGGGATAGTTCACACAGAAATAATAATGCACTCATTATCTACTGGGTGAAGGTTTAAGTCCACAAAACAGGACTCAAACACTCAAATTTGAATGTCGGAGCTCGTGGTCACTTGGATAAAACTATACGAGCAGTATGGAGGCTTGTTGTGTTTTTTTCTGTTGTTTTATTAGTTGTTGGGGAGGAGGATTTGGCTAAGATTTCATGTGATTCTACTTAAAACTGTGTTGTAAAATAGTTAAAAAACAACTGAGGGAAGTATCTTACCTACTGGGATTTGCTAGGTTTTTCTTCAGGGAGGGATTGAGATCGAAAAACATTTTTGAGTGAGGTTTAGTGTGACTCTTCCTAATCGTATCTGAATTGATTGATACATATTGTTACATATAAAACATGTCTTCATTTATTAAGAACAAAGGTTTATGGACTGTATTTTCTCACCCGCATCACATGTACAAGCTGAATTTGTAGCACAGACATACTGGAGGGATTAACACCGAAGAACATCAGTCCAAAACCTCCTGTAGATGATTTACTTGGTGAAAGGCATACAACTGTCCCTCCTAACAAACCATTGTGACCCCTTCGACCCTGTGGATGCATTATCATCCTGTTTTCCACTAATTCTTCAGGTTTATCCTTTACCCTCAATTATACAGCCTATTCTGCCTATATTAGGAAATGTGTATTTGAGCTTGTGTAATTAAAGAAAATGTCAACAAACACATGCTTAAGTAGGCTGGCTGTTTTGTTTTTTGTTTACAGTGGTGTTAGTTGTTTATCTCATAATGGGTGGCTGTGGCTTGGGAGAAAGAGAGGGTCGCCCACTACCTAGAAAGTCGGTTGTTCGATCTTAATGCCAAAGGGTTGCAGGGCAAGATAAAATGGTAAATGCTCTGTATTTATATGGCTCTTTTCTAGTCTTGATCACCTGTCAAAGCCCTTTAAGGTACAATTTATTGCCATTCACCCATTCACACACACACGTATACAGTGCATCTATTGGCAGCACTTTTTTTTTCTATTTGGGGCCATTCAGGGTTCAGTATCTTGCACAAGGACACTTCGGCATGCTGTTGAGAAATACTGGGATCGAATCGCAACCTTCCGGCTGGAAGACAACTGCTCTCCCCTCAGCCTCAGATGAAGATACTGAACCCAAATCTGCCCTTGACAACTGTGCAAACACTGTATGAATGGTATGATAGAAAGTGTGCAGCGTGTGAATGTGTATGGGTGAATGTGCCTTGTACTTTGAAGCACTTTGAGAGGTCGATAAAACCGGAAGGGTGCTATATAAATTCATGCATTAGAGGGATTTTAGCTCCATAACCTCCATATTCCTCAGTGCTACTCCACACTCCTCACAGTACAGAGTGTACTGCTTGTCTCATGGAGCAGCTTCAGGATGCTGCTGAAACCAAAAACAAATCCTGTGGCTGCTCTGCCCCTTTGTGCCTCTGTCCATTTCAGTGTGGTGCTGTAATCTCCCCCCGCGGGGCCTCTGGTTTACAGGACCCTGCAGACATGAATAGGCCTGTCGCGATATGCAATAAATCAATTAATTGCGCGATAAATTAAAATGAGCGATAATTTTTTGCCGGCTGCAATAAATCGCCGGATGGTGTTTTTTTGCCCCAACTGAATTCTTCAAGGCAGCGCGCAGGGTTAGGCATTCAGTTGGTGATGGTTATTATTTCCTGCAGCGCAGCCTTAAAGGCCGAGCTGAGGGCACAATAAGTTAACCCCCTCGTCACGTCTCAGTCACTTGTAGCATTGGTCTCTATGTGGGAGGCGGAGCCCTGGCGTTGCGCAGTGCAGAGTGCAGCATGAAAGTCCCGAGAGGAGAAGAGAAAAAACATTTGGAAGAATAAAAAGATGGAGTTGGTTTCTAAGCCGAACGCGACAGCTGCCGTGTGGGAGCACTTCGGCTTCAAACCCAACGGCCGGGGCGAACCAAATAACTTATGCGAGCCGACATGTCGCATTTGTTTGAAAACAGTATTGACAAAACGCGGTAAGACAACAAACCTGCATCTTCACCTGAAACACAATCACCCGATGCAGTTTTCCCAGCTTGGGAAAAAACAAACAGTTGGGAAGTCTCCGTCTTCCCAACTGTCCACAATCACTGGGGCGTTTAGTCGGCAAACAAAGTACAAACAGGACAGCGCAAAATGGTGCGCGCTCACTGACTGTGTAGTTCGCTTCATTGCTAGAGAGATGATGCCCTTTAGTATCGTGGAAAAGCCTGCATTTCGACGAATGCTGCAAACATTTGACAGCCAGTACGAATTGCCTGGGAGAACATACGTGTCACAAACGGCAATTCCACAACTGTACAACAGTGTAAAAGACAGCATACTAAAGGAGATCAAAGACATCCCATTTTACTCTGCCACTACAGATATGTGGTCAAGTACAAACATGACTCCCTATATGAGCTTGACCATACACTACATAACTGCGGACTGGACCCTGCACTCCAAGTGTTTAGAGACCAGATATGTCCCAGAGAATCATACTGCTGACACCCTTGGAGAAAACCTGAAGTCTGCTTTAGCAGACTGGGGACTGGATGAGCACAAACTAGTCTGTATCACTACAGATAATGGTGCTAACATTGTTGCTGCAATAAGAAATTTTGGCTGGTCATGGCTCAATTGCTTTGGCCACAACCTCCACCTTGCTGTGTGCCATGGTCTGGACAGCGACAAAGATCGGACAGCGCGTGCATTCGGACTCTGTAAAAGTTTGGTCAACACATTCAACCTGAGCTGGCTTAAGAGGAGAGACCTGAGGAAGGCACAGAGTGAGGCAAATCTCCCCCAACACAGTCTAATACTGGTGAGTGATTTAATTCATTGATAGTTTAATTTAATGCATCTAATGCATACAATGGCACTAAGTTGATGGTACAGTGTGACATGAATGTACTGACTGAGTGAATGAGACCATGAGAATGTATTATTTATTGACTATTTATTACTCTACTTTTTTTTAATGAGTCCAGTAGTGAGTGCAGTGCATTGAATTGTTGTATAATGTATTACTGTGCAATACATCTATATTCTATTGTTTAATTTGCAACACAAAATATTTAAAGAGTTGTTATTCTTATTTTAAAGTAGCCTCTAGACCTGTTGAATTTAATTGAGACTGTAGTCGTATGCACTGGCATTAAAAAATAAAATAAAACATACAAATGAATAATAATGGAAATGTAAAATGTAGTATTTGTTTAAGAATGTTTATATAGACTAACTAATGAACAAGAACAATATTATCTTTCCCACAGGATGTTGTCACACGATGGGGCACTAAGCAGAAGATGGTAGAGAGGGTGCTCGAGCAACTCCCAGCCATAAGAAGTGTCCTGGTTCAAGACCGTAAACATAGCCACCTCAATCCAACCTGGCAAGATGTTTCTGTGTTGGAGTCCATCAACGCAGCAATGAAACCACTAGCTGACTTCACAGACGTCCTCTCAGGGGAAAGATACGTCACAGTGTCCTCAGTTAAACCTGTGATGGAACTGATAAAAGACGACCTTCTCTCTCCAGGCCCTGATGACACTGCACTGACAGCCAGCATTAAACAAAACATGTGCAGGGTCCTGACTGAAAAATACAAATCACCTGCAATCCAAGTCCTCCTGAGAAAGGCCACCATCTTGGATCCAAGGTATCGTGGCAGCATGGAGGAGGCAGAGGCATTGGATGATGTCAAACAACAGCTTGTCCAAGAGCTACTGGACATAATAGGGCCAGAAGAAAGTGGAGAAGGTGCCAGTGGTGAGAGCTGCAGCAACGCTGCTGGAGGAAACGTGGATGAACCTACTGCTACCGCACCCACCAAGAAGATGAAGCTGAGTGACTTTCTTCGAAACAGAAGAGCTCATCTCACAAGTCAGACCCAGGCTTCCTTTCCAAAAAGAGTGCAGGCTGATACAGAGCTGACCAAATTCCTCCAAGAAGATGCACTTGATGCAGCTTGTGATCCCTTGATGTGGTGGCATGACAATCAAAGAAAATATCCTTTGATGGCCAAGTTGGCCCAAAAGTACATGTGCATTTGTGCAACAAGCACCAGCTCAGAGAGAATGTTTAGCACAGCTGGCCACATTGTTACTCCTGAGAGATCCTGCCTTAAGCCACACAAAGTCAACATGTTGGTATTTCTTGCTCGGAATCTGCAAGACTAAAGAAGCTACAGATTTGCATATGACCTGTTGAGGCATCCGCTTTCAGTCATGTTTTTTGTTGTTAGTTTGCACTTTTTTTGCACAAAGGTCCTAATTGGCAGTTTTGCCTGTATGTCTGAGCCTAATGTTTATTATTTGTTGAAGTGCAATCTGGTTTACATCCTTTTTATTTAGTGTTTAAATTGTATTTATTGTTTTTGGTTGTGTTTGGTTTTTATTCAAGAGCATTTTTGGTTAAAATAATTTTATTTATTGTTTTTGGATGTTTTGTTAATTAATTCTGGATATTTTAAATGTCTTCCAGATGTCCAGTTCCAGTGTTCTTTAAAAATAAAAGTTTATTGATCTTCGAAAGGGTGTACTTGCATTATTATGCCATTATCATTATATAAGTTGAAAATGGTGTCAAAACGGCAATATTATCGCTTATCGCAATAATTTCTGGGGCAATTAATCGCACAGAAAAATGTGTTATCGTGACAGGCCTAGACATGAACGGATTTCTTCTAGAAGAATAACAGCTAGTGTGGCAGAAGCTGCAGTGCCAACAACACATCACATGGCATGAACAGATGATGCCGGCAGGCTGCGGGCACGGGCCTCAGTCTCCTGCACGTGATCCAGCAGCGGCGGCAGCGGCAGCGGCACGGTATAGGAGGTTACTCAGATTATGACGGGGGAGGGTGAGTGAAAGCAGGAACAACCAGGCCACTGTGACAGGATGTACTTAATACTCTCCTGCAATGACCGGCCCAAAATAATCCCCATCCCCTGCTCTGACAGGCGCACTGCACTCAAAACAGTCCTGCTAATCACTGCTCCGTCGCAGGGTCTGATCGCGTCCCATTCATCTGCGGTGTGTTGTGTTGCTTTCCAAGTAGCAGCCGTGCGCACAGTTCATTAAAGGTCGGTCTGACTCAGAGCTCTGCGTTTTTACACGCTCAGGTGCGCACGGAGCTGGCACGTGACGTGTTGTTTATTTATTTATTTTCCTCTCCTCCTACTGTCGCGTCCTTGGAAGGAGGAAAACAGGGAGTGAAACCACAGCAACCACCGCGAGATCTGTGGATCGACACCCCGTATGGACGCAGCTCTACACCCAGATAATGGCAGCTCATCCCCGCCGGTCACTGTCAGCAGGTGTGATATGTGCTGCATTACAGACAGGGAGCTGACACAGACGCCTACCTGATGGTGAGCAGCTCGTGCAGTAGGTAGGCAGCCGCGGCCAACAGGGCCCCCCCGGTGATGTACAGGGTCTTCTTCCACCAGGAGTCCGAGCCCAGCACCGACATGATGCCTCCGTAGTCCTGCAGAGGGAAGGCAATGATATAGCCATACAAAGAGTTCTGCTGCTCGGAGGCGCACAGCCCGAGGGGCAGACTGTGGTTCCGGCCGAGTTCGACCACACACGGCCGGGAGGAGGCGAAGCCAGCAGCCCAGTACATCTTCCACTCCCTCGGTTACAGCCGCCCCGCGTCCTCCCTGCTGCGCTCCCCTATAGGCTTCATCCACACGCCCGGTGGGAAGTCTACGACATGGCGGCTACTGCTCCTCCAGAGAGCCGGCAGCGGCGAACATGGAGGCACCCTCCGTCTCCTAAACGATGCTCGGCGCCGGCTTCACTTTCCTTTGCTGGTTTTGGAGAGCGACGTCAAGAGAGTCAGGAACACTACAACCTGACATCCGGTCTCACATTTCAAAATAAATGTTCCTGTTTAACCTGGGTTGTGTTGATTTTTCTGGGGTTATAACAACAACAAAAATAATAATTTAGTTAGTAGTTTCATAATATAACTGCATGGGGGCCAGACCGTGCTGAGCTTTAAAAGTTATTGAAAAAAATCTTAAAACAAATCCTAAATTTAACGGCAGACAATGCATGTTTTCTTTTTTCTTCTGCTATTTTTTCCTTTTGCCGAGAAAATAAGTCAAAGAAATTAATGTTTTATCTCAATAGTCATCAGGTAATATTCATACAGTTGAGTGATTAACTAATTGACAAATATTGCAGCTCTATCATGTTCAAAGTGGGTGTGGGTGCTTGTCTCTGCTCACAGAGTTGCCTTTGGCTAATACGTTAGATGCTAATTACTGATTATAACATGTTCAAACAAGCACTTTCATATGATTTGGAATTAAATCTTAGTCACTACTATACATTGTTATAGTCATGCATGAAATATATATTCTGAAAAACATAAACTGCAATTTGAAAAATGTGATCAAAGTTTTACAAAGTGCAAATGAGTGGACTTTGAGTTGAGTCACTTGTTCTATTCTTAAATTTACTGCAGTACTCTGATAATTGGGAGCTAGCACTATGTACACAATGAATCCCGTGAAATAAATTCAGTGCTTTTATTTTTAAGACAAACTTGGACAATTTCCGGTATTGATGTATTGACTGCTGGCAATTTGATGCGACAGGCCTATTGTCTCCTGGAGTATGAATGACCCCGCCCTGGCGAGCCTCCCTCACATATATACTGTCTATGGGTGAAACACACTCCGTTTGTTGGTCACCACAAAGTGATGATAAACACCTTCTCATCCTTACATCAGATTCTGTGTGATCACAGGACTGACTGTTTACTGCATCTGCTTCTAATCCTGATTAATTTAGTCCCTTCAGACGCAAATAACCTATTACATAAATACATATATTTCGTGATTGACACTTGTAAATATCACATTTCAAGCCATAGACATTTTCTCAACTTAAAAACCAGTAGGTGAATAAAGAGAATTCAATGTTTTTACCGTTGGTATTAATTTAAGGAGCTAACAATAAATATTACTATTTGTTGATATTTCTAATGTAACTTTTTTTAAAGAACACAATGTTCATAATATATTGTGTTATATACTATGCATTGATGCTGGACACATAATTTGCCCCTCTGTGTAAATTGTGGCCCCGTTATGACCCCATTCAGATAAATCCTAGATCCGGCACTGACATCCCCTGTGCTGTATGTGTAGACCGCTTTAATAACAACACAACACACAGAAACACAACATATGAGTATAAATAATATCATGGACACATGGATGCAGATACTTACTCTGCAACCTCTGAAGTAGGCGAGAACGCTCATGGTGCCGAGGTGAAGCAGCAGGTGTCCCGACAGGGTGAGAGTGAAGCATGCCGGGAGGAGGCCGAGCAGACGCCTCAGAGCCAAAGAAGATTTGGTAAAGATCCAACATTTGGAGCTCACACCTCCGCCTCTCACCGGGGGCAGACTGTCCGGCTCCCGCCACAGGAGCTTGGCTTAATCCAGATACTACGTACCACAGCGATGTGCACGACGCGCGTGTGCGTCCAAGTCGCCGCTGCAACCATGGCTACTGCAAGTAAGACGCCCCCCCGCGCGGCTTCTGGAGCGCGCTTATTACATCAACAGTGTTTATTGTTGTAGACAGAAGAAGTTACGTGGGAGTAATAGTGAAGTGCAGATCCTCTGTATGTCCCTTTATCACACGTAACAAATACACTTCATCATCAGAACGCTTTTATTACAAAAATATCAAAGCAACATCAATCAAACTTATAAACATCACACTAATTAAATAACAGTTTTTGCTTATTTTAATTTACTAGTCCAGATTCGTTAACAGTCCATGGGAACAGAGAGGAGTGTTTCCGTTTGGTCCTGTTCTCGAAGTCCAGAGGCGATCTTGTTGGTTTGTGGCTTATGTTGTTGTGCATCTGGCAAGACTGTGCCGTGGCATGCTGAAGCCATAAGGTAGGCTCTCGGGGGCTGCCTTTTGGAATGTTTTTGCAGTTTTGGGGCATAGTGTGGGAATATAGATTTGTAGCACAATCCTGACCACGTGTCTCTTTTGTCCTATAGCCAATATGAATTAATGAATGAATTAACATCTCATTATAACTCATCATTGATAAGTCATTATTATTATCGACCACACAGTGACCAACAGTAGTCGTACGTTGGGTCCAGGGGCAGGTTTCCCACCTAGCTGTGAAGATGTGAATGAGTTTGGGAGGCTGAGTTCAGGAAGCGCGCCTTTGTCTGCAATCAGATCTGATCTTCTATGACTTAAAACACGTGAAGCGGGACTGGAAAAATCGCTGAATCTTCATGAAAGCACCTGCAATACGGGAAGGAGTAGAGGCTGATAGGTTTGCCTTGCGCTTTGGTTTCTTTGGTGGCTTTTTCTGTCTGCACTCATTGAATTTAATTTCGGATGCTTCTTTCATGTGTATTCTGGACTTTTCCTTGTGCTTAGGTTGCATTGGTGTTTTCTTCAGACTGGATACAGCTTTGAATAACGCAGCAGTGTCTTTGTGATCTGCAAGTGACTTATTGAATTTAGTATTGGATGTGTCTTTCATGTGAATTCTGGACTTTCCATTGCGCTTAGGTTTCTCTGGTGGTTTCATCAGTCTGCATTCCTTACTGGTGCAAGTGGCAGTTTCTTCCTGAACTGAATTCAAGTCATCCAAGTTAGTGTTGGCTAGCCTGGATGCCAGACGAACTTAGCCCCGCCCACAACATTTTAGGTCGGGCAGTTCGGTCTGGAGTCGCTCCGTTGAGGAAAAATTATGCCCGACCGGGCCAATCAGATTGTCAGGGCGGGCTTTATACGATGATTGACAGATGATCAACGGTAACGTAATCAACCACGTCATGAAAGTGCCCTTGGGTTGAATTCGTTTTCAACAAACATGCCTGCCGCTGGCGAGCTGAGATGTGTAGATGCTGCCATTGAGTCTGTTTTAGAAGACATCGACAGCGCATTCATTTTGAAAGAGGAACACAGAACGTGGAGGCGACGCCGAAGCACCGCGCTAATCCCTATCGCCCCGGCGCTTGGCTGTTCACAACGGACACTGAAGCAACGCTGAACCGCCGGGCAGCGCTAATAATATCACCCGTTGATCCAGTAGATCGCTGCACGGCTTTGTGCCGGTCACACCGGAGGCTGAAGCACCGCGCTGCACCAAGGCTGCCTCGCGGTGCTTCAGCCTCCGGTGTGACCGGCACAAAGTTTTAACATGGGAGTGGATGGGAGCCAGCTGTTATTTAAGGCTTGGCGCTGCGCTGAAGCGTCCGGTGTGAACCCGGCGTTAGTAAATAACTCACAATGCGTTGCTTAGCATACGTCACATACTACGTTGCTCTGATTGGTTGTAGGTCTATCCAATTGAGCGAAGAAGAATTTTACTTCCTGGTCAGTTGAAACACGCCCCATAATCACAGCCCAATGGAGCGGTCTCAGACTCACATTCTGACTAGAATTGTGAGTCTGACAACGTCAGGCTAAGTGTTGGCTGCTTCTTTCATGTGAATTCTGGACTTCCCCTTGTGCTTAGATTTATCTGGTGCTTTCTTCAGACTGAGTAGAGGTTTGATGTAAGCGGCAGCTTTTTTATGATTGGAAAGTGCATCAGCGACTTCAGTAGAGGATGCTCCTTCACTGCGCACAGCGAACTTTACCTTGCTCTTGGGTTTCACTGGTGGTTTCATCAGTCTGCACTCCTTACTGATGCAAGTGGCAGTTTCTTCCTGAACTGAATGCAAGTCATCCAAGTTAGTATTTGATGCTACTTTCATGTGAATTGGGGAGTTTAACTTAGACTTCACTGCTGGCTCCTCCAGTCTACGTTCCTCATTGGTGGTAATATATGTTTCTCTATTTAATCTTCCTTGTTGGGTTAAGTCACAATTTCGAGGAAAAAAAATTCTTTTAAAAAGACTATGCCAAAGTGCCTTCTCTGGGGTGATTCTTTTTTCCGGATCTACTTCCATCATCTGTTCCTGAACTGAATGCGAGTCATCCAAGTTAGTATTGGCTGCTTCTTTCATGAGAACTGGGGACTTTAACTTAGACTTCACTGCTGGCTCCTCCAGTCTGCGTTCCTCATTGGTGGTAATATAGCTTTCTCTACCGAATCTTCCTTGTTGGGTCAAGTCACAATTTCGAGGAAAATGTTTTCTTTTAATAAAACTATGCCAAAGTGCCTTCTCTGGGATGATTCTTTTTTCCGGATCTACTTCCATCATCTGCTTGAAAAGGTTTACATAGGCTGGGATGTCCTCATTCTCAGTAGTGTTCGGGCGATCCTTCATTATCTCATCAAGACTTTTAAACATAAAAGAAGGGTGTACATTGTGGGTTGTTGAATGACCATTGACATGACAGTCACACTGTTCAAGTAGCTCCCATGAAACCGATTGGACATTGTGAAAAAAAAAGTTTTTGCTGTAAATTCCAGAATTTAGCAGTTTGTCCTCTGGCTGGCCCTGCAAGCGCACCATTTCTCTTATTCGATCAAATTCACACCTTGCTGAATAAAAGTCTTTGCCAAAGAACATGAAGGCTACTATACAGCCAAGAGACCACATGTCTACAGCCTCAGTTAGATGGAGGCCCAGAATGACTTCAGGGGCCCTATAATTAAGGGTCTGTGTTTTGTAGCCAGTGGTCAGTTTGTCGACAGAAAAAGCCGAACCAAGATCAATCAGCTTCACCTTGAAAGGCCAGCATTTATGATTAACCAACAGTATGTTGTCTGGCTTGATGTCCAGATGTACCATACGTATTCTGCTGAGAGTGTTGAGAGACATTACTATCTGTTATGTGACTTCTTGAATCTCATTCAGATGCAGTGGCCTACCAGTCTCAACGATTAAATCATCAAGAGTCATGTCAAGTTTTTCAGATTCCAGTATAACTTTCCTTGGTTACGAAATGCCTGTTAAGGCTGACTATGTTCTCATGTCGGCCATGCTTCCTGAGTTGCGTAAGAGCCTTCATCTCATTTTCAGCACACCAGCCAAATTTTTTGGGAGTGACCTTCACAGCAACTATCTCCTTGGTGTCTAATGTAATGCACTTGTACACTTTACCAAAACCCCCTGCCCTTAGTTGCTTCAGAACCTTATATGTATTGCAAAGAATGTCTTTGGCTGACATTTTTGCTGCTATGAAAAGTTAAACAAAAGTAATTCCAACTGTTTGTTGCTAGCAGTTTGTTGATAGGCAGAAAAATATGTCTCACTATCCTACTTCTTCTTACTCAATTGGTACTCATTTGGTTTAATCGATTCTTCCTCTTCTTCTTCATACTTCATAGTTCTTTATGAGGTTAGAATTTACCTTAATGTTATAGGTTAAAACCCTTTATCCCTTTAATGTTTTTGGTCACAATTTTGCCTTTCAAGTTTAAAATTACACTTTGCCTTGGAAGTTTTGACGGGGACATCTACTCAATTGGTTTGTTTTGGTTGTTAGCATCTTTTTCTGTTTATTAAATTGGATTTTGAACTCTATCTGGTAAATCTCACCTAATATCACATGTCAACTTTGAAAAATTATCTTTTGTCATTCTGTTTTAAATTGACCTTGTCTACATTAATGTAAGGTTTCATGTAACACTCATGTACAGTGTAGGAGAAAAGGGGAAAGACAGCTCTAGAGGTCTGGAGCTGGGCAGGATCTCCTGTTGACTACCTGCGCAGCTGAGCTTCATCTCCTCGTCGACTCCACCCCTCCTCAGTCAATAAAACGTATCAATGGATTCCTATTTATGATTTTGTCTACGTAAAATGGCAACAGGTTTTTTTGTACAGTATGTTATCTTTATGAGGTGACATGGAACTTTCTGTTTGACCTGGTGTTCACCCTCAATCACATTTATGTAAGGACACAGATTACAGGTTACACTCACACAGTCAAATGAAAATGTTATTGTAGTCGGAGACAATACATTTTTTTTACATAATTAACAAACAAAAAATCTATAGCTGGGCAAGTTACACAGGCCAGCCGTCTATGAAGGACTAGTCTGTAAACAAAGGGGTGTGGATATCTTGCAACCCTATTACCTACCCACCTTAAACCCACAGATGAAAAGGCACCTAAGGGAGCAAGATCCCTCGATACAACAGTTTAATTAAAGAATGCTACTTGAGATATACAGTGCCTTGCATAAGTATTCACCCCCCTTGGACTTTTTCCCATTATGTACTGTTACTAACTGGAATTCAAATAGACTTAAATAAACTTTTTCCCGTTTGATCAACAAAACATGCATAGTACTTTGGAGGTGCAAAATAAATTTTATCGTGACACAAACAATAATGAGAACAAAAAAGTTGACATCTGTTGGGTGCATAAGTATTCACCCCCCTGTGTCAATACTTGGTAGAACCCCCTTTCGCTGCAATTACAGCTGCAAGTCTTTTGGGGTATGTCTCTACCAGCTTTGCACATCTAGAGATGGAAAGGTTTGTCCATTCTTCTTGGCAAAAAAGATGAAGCTCAGTCAGATTGGATGGAGACCGTCTGTGAACCACAATCTTCAAGTCTTGCCATAGATTCTCTATTGGATTGAGGTCTGGGCTTTGACTGGGCCATTTTAAGACATTAACATTCTTTAATCCAAACCATTCCTTTGTAGCTCTGGCTGTATGTTTAGGGTCATTGTCCTGCTGGAAGATGAACCTCCGCCCCAGTCTCAAGTCTTTTGCAGACTGCATCAGATTTTCTTCAAGGATTTCCCTGTATTTGGCTCCATCCATCTTTCCCTCTATTCTGACCAGTTTCCCTGTACCTGCTGAAGAGAAGCATCCCCACAGCATGATGCTACCACCACCATGTTTCACTGTTGGGATGGTGTGCTCAGGGTGATGGGTAGTGTTGGGTTTTCGCCACACATAGCGTTTTGCATTGAGGCCAAAAAGTTCAATTTTGGTCTCATCTGACCAGAGCACCTTCTTCCACATGTTTGCTGTGTCTCCCACATGGCTTCTGGCAAACTCCAAACGGGATTTTTTATGGAGCCCTTTCAACAATGGCTTTCTTCTTGCCACTCTTCCATAAAGGCCAGATTTGTGGAGTAGACGACTAATAGTTGTCCTGTGGACAGATTCTCCCACCTCAACTGTGGATCTCTGCAACTCCTCCAGAGTAACCATGGGCCTCCTGGTTGCTTCTCTGATTAATTTTCTCCTTGTCCGACTCTTCAGTTTGGGTGGACGGCCTCCTCTTGGTAGGTTTGCGGTTGTGCCATATTCTTTCCATTTTCTTATGATGGATTTGATGGTGCTCAGAGAGATGTTCAAAGCTCTGGATATTTTTTTATAACCTAACCCTGCTTCATATTTCTCCACAACTTTATCCCTGACCTGTTTGGTGAGCTCCTTGGTCTTCATGATGCTGTTTGTTCAGTAATGATCTCCAACAAACTCTGAGTCCGTCACAGAACAGGTGTATTTATACTGAGATTAAATTGCAGACAGGTGGACCCTATTTACTAATTATGTGACTTGCAAATGTGACTTGTGAATGCAATTGGTCGCACCAGATCTTTTTTGGGGGTTTCACAGTAAAGGGGGTGAATAAATATGCACTCAACACTTTTCAGATTTTTATTTGTAAATAATTGTGAAATCCATGTAATATTTCCCCCCACTTCCAAATGATGCACTATTTTGTGTTGGTCCATTACATAAACTCACGATGAAATAAATTTTAATCTGTGGTTATACCATGACAAAATGTAGAAAAGTCCAAAGGGGGTGAATACTTATGCAAGGCACTGTACACTTGAGTTGTCCAAGTATAGGGGAAGACCCCCATGTCTAGTCTATAATGATAAAAAGAATGGCATTTCCAGGTGCCCCTCTTTTGCTGCAAAAACCATGGAAGAAAAAAGGCATTCATCCATGAAAACCGCCTCTGCTTTAGTTGCTTTAGGAAGGAACACAAGACCAAAGAATATAAAAGGGCGACATACAAGCGCAAGGGAAAGTGACAAAAAATGTCTCTGCCATAGCAGATAACGGCTCCAGTGAAGAGGTTCTCATTGTCACGTCCCATGCATCAATCTAATTTCAAGCATAGTCCCAGTCCTGGTGTCGTTAGTACAAGAGCCGCAAAGAGAAGTATTACTTGACACACATAGTGATTCAACATTCATTATAGAAGACTTACTTCAGGACCTGGATGTGGACACTCAACCAGTTAAGCTAAAACTTAGCACAATGACAGCTGTCAACACCATCTCGCCTACACCCGTAGCTTTCCAGTGGATAAGTCTTACATCCCAATATGAGAAACAGCACAAATGTGCCCTCACCTCAGACATCTAGCAGACATTGATACCACCACTTCAGGATTGCGAAGTAGGACAGCTAATTGGGTATGGTTGTCCATCAGCACTAGCCCTGCATGAAATTCTCATAGGCAGTGAAAATGAACCCTTTGCACAGCAAACTGAGCTTGGCTGGAGCATTATAGGTTCATCTAATCCTGATCTGGACATGCCGGGAAGTCAGAGCTTCGTTCACCGAGTTGCTGTAAAGAAATTCCTGCCCCACCAGTCAATGATGTTTGAAAGCCCTTTAGGTAAGACTTAGATGAAACAGTCTATGAGGATAAGTATGTATCCTATGAGGATGTTCAGTTCATACAGTTCCTCAGCAAACACATCAAGCAGAAGCAAAAGAGTAACAGTCCACCTTTTCTACCAAACAACAATAAACTAGCCACTGTTCACATTCAGTGTTTGAAGAAGAAGTTGAGGGCTAATGAAAAATATCATGACCACTACAAAACAATCATGGAGGAAATCATTAGGAGAGGTGATTCAGAATTGGCAACCAGTCCAACCTAAGTTGTCTTTGACTGCTTGGCTAAGTCCAGGGCACCTCCCCGAATGACACCAATCATAAATTGGCTATCTTTTCCCTTCTTTGAAGGGTGGTGTCCCCGAGACAACTTTAACCAATTAAATTATAATTTAATATTAATATTTTAAATATCAATGTTTTATATTTTATTTTGATAAACAACATTTATTGAGTGCCTAAAGGCACACCATTCTATGGTAACACTTTTTAAGCACTATTGCACAACACTTCCTATATTCGCTGACATTAACACTGTCCATTTAAATCAAAGATTTCTGAATTATGCTAGAGATATAACAATTTTTCCTTCTTCAAAAATGTATCTTTACATTGGGTCACTCCCCACACTACTTGCATTCCCAGTCTTTTGGACCTTGTATGGTCTTCGGACCCCATACGGTCTTTGCGATGTATGCATTGTGTAAAGGAGTTTAATTTCTGTTTGTCATGCTGACTTTAATTTCTGATCGGTCGCTGAAACCATTTTTTATAAATTTGGTCCTCGGACCTTAATTTTTCTCATATATCTCAATTTATCAATTGGGCTTAAGCTAAATTCTAACAAAAACTATTTCACCTCAATACAATTATCTGATAAATAATTATATTGTATAAATGTTGTAATTATTTTCTAGTCTTAGTAAGGTATGAATTCTTCGTTTTGTCTTTGCCTAGAATACTAAACTTACAAGGTGTGAATCATTTTTCCCCACTGTGGGACTATTAAAGGATTCTATCTATTCTATTTATCA
The DNA here is from genome assembly GCF_947347685.1 of Pleuronectes platessa. Classification (NCBI taxonomy): domain Eukaryota; kingdom Metazoa; phylum Chordata; class Actinopteri; order Pleuronectiformes; family Pleuronectidae; genus Pleuronectes; species Pleuronectes platessa. The sequence goes on along the minus strand of NC_070635.1, from coordinate 24,905,384 downwards.
ATTTCACTACTCTGTCAAAGTCCTCTACCATTTTCACTTAACCACATTCTGCTTCACACCCTCATTATCCCGATAACATCACATAGGGGTCTAAAATGCCAAAAAACCTCTCTCTGAGCATTTTATGGTGCTCAGAGAGATGTTCAAAGCTCTGGATATTTTTTTATAACCTAACCCTGCTTCATATTTCTCCACAACTTTATCCCTGACCTGTTTGGTGAGCTCCTTGGTCTTCATGATGCTGTTTGTTCAGTAGTGATCTCCAACAAACTCTGAGTCCGTCACAGAACAGGTGTATTTATACTGAGATTAAATTGCAGACAGGTGGACCCTATTTACTAATTATGTGACTTGCAAATGTGACTTGTGAATGCAATTGGTCGCACCAGATCTTTGTTAGGGGTTTCACAGTAAAGGGGGTGAATACATATGCACTCAACACTTTTCAGATTTTTATTTGTAAATAATTGTGAAATCCATGTAATATTTCCCCCCACTTCCAAATGATGCACTATTTTGTGTTGGTCCATTACATAAACTCATGATGAAATAAATTTTAATCTGTGGTTATACCATGACAAAATGTAGAAATGTCCAAAGGGGGTGAATACTTATGCAAGGCACTGTATGTGTGGCACAGCGGACCAGAACTGAGCTCTGACAGTAGCAGGACTGCTGCTCGCTGATGCCTGCATGGAGGAGCTGACAGCGGCCCAGCCTGTCACTCACAGAGTATGCCCACTAGCCACCTATTCATATCATCTTGTTAACTCTAAATCTGGCTGGCTACTATTTATATACTCTCTGCGCGCCTGCTTGCGTGCGCATGCACATGTGTGCGTGTATGTGTGTGCATGTGAGTGGGGTGGTGTTTTCTTTCCTCTGATTTGTTTTTTTACTGTTGCTGTGTTGCTGCCAGATGGGTCGACAGGTCTATCTATCTGTCTTTCTATCTTAACTGTATGGGTCTGTTTCAAAGGGGTGAGGGATGAGTCATGTACAGTTCTCACTTTCTGACCCACTTTCAGTGGGCTGTTTAAGGGTTAAGACTTGAGTGTCCTGACTATAGACAGACACACAAGGTTGTGTGTGTTTGGTAGTGGTGGTGGGGGGAAGTCATATTATGGGGGAATTATCCAGTTTATGGGGCAAAAAGGCAAATAACACAAACATACATAACGAAAAGAAATACATTTAGAGCATGGGTGTCCAAACTTTTTATCTCGAGGGCCAAATATAGAAAAAATACGAAAGTCTGGGCCACTCACGCCACCACGCCCGTTCTGAGGGACAGCTGCAATACAGTGGGCCATAGTCCATCACATTACATTTCATTTAGCTGACGCTTTTATCCAAATCGACTTACAATGAGTGCATTCAAGGGTACAAACCCAGAACAACGAGAATCAAGAAAGTACAATTTCTTCAAAAATAGAGTAAAACTATAAAGTACTATAATTAAGTGCCATTTAAGTGCTACTAAATTGTTAGTTTCAAAAAATTCAAAAAAATAATTTCTTTCTTTTTATTTAAAATTTTTTAAATAAAAAAACAAAAAATTGAGCCGGGCCAATTTAAAATGGATGGCGGGCCGCAGATGGCCCGCGGGCCATAGTTTGGACACCCCTGATTTAGAGGTAATGGCTTTTTTTAACATTAACGTTCTAACAGTCAGTCTGTGGACCTAGTTAAACATGTCTTCCTCTACGTTCTCTGATAAACTCCAGCAGTGGTCAGCACCTGGGCCAAACTCCAGGTCAAAAATGCCGCCAGATCATTCTGATCACTTTTTAAATATTTCTATTTCATCATACAGTCACAGCGTTCACACTATCACTTCCTGTTTGAAAAATTATCTTCAAAGTAAAAGCACAATACTCTATTTCTTTCTGTAGTGCAGTGCTTTAAATACTGAGATAAGCTTTTGAATAGATCTTTTATTTAGAAAAGATGTATACCACGGTCTGAAGATTGTGTCAGTTGTTTAACAGGCCTCTAAAACCGCCGACATGTAATTGAATAAAAAGATAACAGCAGTTCCGGAAATCATTCAAACTTATATCAGACACAGTCCTAATCTCTACAGAGCAAACCTACCAGGATCTGTATTCATCAGATTGTAGCACATCATGCCAGCACCACTTCCTCTCTGCCATGGGATTTGTGTTATGTAATACTTCCGCATGGGATACATTATAATCCCAGAGGAGGTGACTGTCCCCTCTCGTGTGGGGATGCCACTTACATTGGCTTTAGCTTCTAAAAATGGTTTCCAGTGACATGACATGTGGCTGTTCGACAAATCTGATTCTTCACGGTTGGACTTCCACTCAAAGACAATTTTAATAGATATCACAACATAAAGCACAGAAGTATTTCAGCACAGTGTATACTGATAAATAAATGGCCAATGCGAACTTCAAAGATTCTCAGGTTGTGTGTGGCTGCAGCGCTCTGATGTTGGAGGATGCTACCTCATCAAATAAAACAATAGGAGTCACTCTGGCCTATAGTAAAGTAAAGGCTGAATGAAAACTGATAGCATGATGCAGTCAGAGTGTAAATCAGCAACTGCAGCTCATCTCTAATTCTATATCAAGGCTGTTTGTCCATTTCCTTTAATAACTTCACATGCTGCATCACAGCCTCTGGCCTCCTTGAAGTTCCGACTCCACACATGTGAATTTATTAGTTTCCTTTCTTTCTGACTTGTTCCTCAGTCTTGTGGCTCAGCTGTGTGTCGCAGCACTTTGGTGCTCTGGGTGGGGGCCGCTGTCCTCAGCTCGGTCCGGCTGGGGATCGTCACTCAGTTTGACAGCGTGGAGGGCGTAGTTGATGGCCGTGCTGTTTGTCCAGCTCCAGGCTCCTGATACTGGGTTGTACAGCATTCCGAGTACAGACTGCACCGAGAAACCATCTGATAAAGGATGAGGAGAGTGGAGTGGTTAGAGCGCGGATACAGGAAATCACCACAGCAACACAACGGACAAACGTTCCCTTCTTTTTTAACATCTTTAACAGAAGATTCTAAACTTGTGTAAAAGCAACAGAGCTGCTGCGTTCAGCAGCTGGTTATGTCAGAAAAAAGTGTAGCTATTCTGAAAATATGAACTGCTTTACACGTCAAAATGTTTAACAAAAGAATAAGTTGTAACGTTCATGTGCTCGTTCCCCTCTGTGATAATGAGGACTTACTGGACGCCAGGAGGCGCTCGAGATCCACTGGGCTGATGAACTTCTCCCAATCATGGGTCCCACTGGGAACGATGCGCAGCAGCCGTTCGGCTACGACAATACCCAGAGCGTACGACAGGTTGGTTTTATTAATAGTAGTGATGAAGAGGGAGCCGCCTGGCTGCACACACAGAAAACAACAGTTTTAGTTCATCATGTAAGAGAGACTCACAGTTTTATACTTTATGATTAAACTTCATCACTGCTGCAGAAATAACATTCCTATAGGTATGTTCTACACATGTGAGGTGCATGGCTACCGGAGGATATTTATAGAGTGGATTTAGAGCTTTCAGTGGAGAGAGACCAGTGCACATGACTGGGATGTAACAGCGTTCTTCCTTGGTCAAAAGGGGAGGGAGAGTGGACTGGGGAGAAAGTGGAAGGGAGGGGAAATAAATCTTTTTCTACTGAATGAATCCAAACAATACACAAGTTCATACTAAAGCCTCTTTGCTGAAGTCTCCTGAAGCAAGATACACTGTAAAGTTTATATTTTAGTACAAAAATACAAGTGAGCAGTAAGGGCCAGACAGAAAGAGCAGAAATCCAGTTTATCCTAATCCAAGTTCAGAGGCATTGAGTGAAGATTAGGCAGCTTTTTTCCCTCTTAACACTCTGGCCCAGGAGATTACGATCATCTGGCCTTGGTATTGATGCACAGCTTTCCATCAGAGCTCGACAAAATTCAAAACAAAGCACATTTATAAAAACATGAAGCTAACCTATTCCCAGCAGATGCAAACGCAACAAACCTAACAAAATCTGCACACGAACCTTAGCATAGGCTCGGATGAACACGCAGACAGCCGCTGTACGGATGCAGAAATATTTGACATGAGGTAACAGCTGGGAGGAGAATCTCTCACAAACACAAACACACACCAACGGGACACACCTTCAGCACGTGGCTGCTGCAGAAGGCAAATGTTTCCAGATCGGCCAGATGTTCCACCACCTCTGACGCTACAACGGCATCAAACTGACCCGCTCCCTGCTCCTCCTCCCCGTCCGCCGAGAGCTCCTCAAGGGTGCAGGCCTGATAGGAGACGGAAGCACGAACGTCCGGGTCATAGGACGCATGCAGCTGAGCCGTGGAGATGCTGTCCTCTACCGGATCTATTCCCACCACATTAGCCCCCAGGCGACCTAGAGGCTTGGGAGGAGGAGGGAATGAGCAGAGTCACAACTGGAATTATTCAAGAGGTTTTAAAAAGCCACACAAGAACATCAAATCAGAAACATTATTGCCCATATGTTCAAATCCGTCTTTGGAGGCACCACACTGCTAAAAACAATGACCATGAGCATACATAAATAAAATAAAAAAGAGAGAGAGATAGAGGGTGAAGTCCTGGGTACAGTTTGCATGACTTCTGAAAAAAAGACTTCTTTACACATTGAGGTGTCTCCACCTTATCTCCATCATGGTAAAAAACTCACAACGGGTCGGATCACTCACGATTTTGAAAATGCTTCTCCTTTTAGCACTCCGCCATGGAGATTGTACTTTCACCCCTGTCTGTTGGTTTGGTTTGTTTGTGGATGCTGTAACATCTAAGGAGGGATGGGCCATGTCCGAAGGAAGGACCTGTTTAATTCTGGTGTGGAACCGGGCGCTGAACCAGGATTTATTTTAAGCATTTTAAGATAGGCTATTTTGTAATACATTTCCCAGGGAGAAATTCTTCAACTTGATGACACAAATCAGTTATGTTTAGTGGACTGATATTAAGGAATGTGTGCAATTTGGTACAGATCCAAATAAAAATCCAGATCTAGAGAAATTAAATGTGCTTTTATTTTGTTGGGCCGTGTGTACACTTTTTTTCACTTGATTGCATCCATGATGTCTCCAGTTTAACCAGCTGCATGAATGAATAATGAACACTTTCTATAAATTCAAATTAGGTTAAACATTTTGTAAATATTCTTGGACAGATTCTTCCACAGTGTTTAATGGTGTGCTCAATAACTCCAAATTAATTTAACTTCCTGAGATTTGGGTTCTTCAAAACAGATTCTCATTTCTGTGACATTAAGCTGCCTAGTCTACAGACATCTTGTAATGCACCAATGTTTGCAGTAAACACCACTGACACCCATCTTTCATGGAATATATTTACTTTGTCATCTTTTAGACAGTACAATTAACAATAAATATGTAACTGTGAAAGTAAATTCACGGCACAGTCGGTGAAGGATCCACCCAATACCACACAGATTAAAATTTAACAGCATGTTAGAATAAACATCTCAAGTGGCTGGATGTGAGCTACAGTGCCCTCCTCTGGACATTAGGTAGAAACACATCCCTGTGTTGAGAGCTGCACTTGCTTGGCCAGGGGCTAATCTCCATCCTCCCTGATCCCTTCTGATGGGTCGACTTCCAGTGACAAGACACCCAGAGACACAAACACAGCTTAAATCTTAACAGACACTTTTTTCAGGGGGGTTTGTGTTTGTGTGTGTCTGAATATGACAGCATGGGTGACAGGGCCTTATAAATACAGGACCTGATTTTGTCTCCCCAAATCACAAAACACAGCTGGTATGTCCTCAGTTCAAACGAGGGCAGAGACAGGAGCTGTGTCCTCGGTGCGCAGCTATCAACACTAACAAACAGATAAACAACTGTAAACGACGACTGTCTGATCCACCACACTGAAACCAGTCAAATCAAAAGAGAACGAGGACCGGTCTGACGTGAAAATGTTTTTCCAGCACTGGTGTGTATGTGAACAGACTGACACTATAATGCACTGGAAGCAGAATCTCATAGTGTAACAGACTGCAATCTGAAGGATTAGAATAAAAGGCTGAATGTGACGTGAAAGGTGGCAATTGAAACAATTGCGACTGGACAGATTGTGTACAGGAAAGATATTATTGTCTACATGTCCTTGTTCTCACTGGATCTGCATCTCTCTCTCAAAACACACACACAAACAACACACAACACACACACACTCTCTTTACCTCTGTGAGCAGGCCTCCTCCACAGCCAACGTCCAGTATTCTGAGTCCTGCCAGCGGTTTCCCAGGATGCCGTGCTGTATGCACATTCAGCAGATTATCCCTGTGCAGGTAAACACACATTTGAAATTTCAAATGAAAACATCTCTCCGCTTTCACATCTGTCTCTTGCGGTCCAACAGACACCCCTTCATGTTATGCTCACAGTCTAATCTGACGTGAAAAGCACTGAGGGAAGATGGGAGTATTTTCAAAAAACATCCACAGCCTGCATGTATGGGAGGCGGGAGACCACATAGAATCTCTACATTCTGCTAACTCCTCTGTCACAATCACCGCCTCCATTTAGCTGCGAGCTAAAGTGTTGGCTGACAACCTCAAATGATCCTCTGGCTACAGAGTCAGCCCTACCTTGCTCCTATGCTCCTTCATCCCCTCACACGCTGTCTAACGGCCGCCTGCCTCGGGCGTGAAACATGCAGAGCAGCCTCGGATCTGGGTATGCATCATCCTCATTAAAGCTCTGCTGCGGTGCGTGAGCACTCGTGCAAACAGTGAAGGAAATGAGATTAGATGTTGGCAGACATCCACCTAACTAGCTCCTGACATCACAGCAATACACAAAGACACTGACAAAGGCTTCTTATCCACATCTGAGCGGAATGTCAAAGTATCTCCACATGATCAGCTATACAGGATGGAGTGTTGTGATAAAAGAAGAGAACAAATTCTTTACTTCTACTAGTCAAAAAAGAGTGAAGAGATCTGTTTGTGATCATTTTGCCCAGAGCCTTTGGATTGCCAAAGGAGTCAAACTAAGGAGGGAAAAATGATGTCAGATGTTGACAGACATTTTTCAACTTGGCCATAACATTTCTTATGAATTACTATAAATGAACAAAAACACAATTGAAAATAAACATTTAGAAAGCTATTTTACCCATATTTTGTAGACATATTTTTGGGGTTGTTTAAATTATTAATCTTTTTGGGTCCGTTTTCTCTGCAAAACTGTGCCAAAGACCCAAACTAATCTTCTAAATGATTTGCCTAAACACAAAATGTGTTTATAACACATTATATAAGCGACGACCAGTCTTTTTGCAGATCGCTGGATCAATGCAACCTGTGTTTATATGCAGGGCTCTTTACTTTAGCAATTACCCTGGAGAACTGAACTGAGCATTTCTTCATCTAAAGGTTTAAAGAGGAAAATAAGAGCAATGTATTTTCTTTCCATATGACCACACATTGTACTGCGTCTAGTGTCTGGTATGGTGGTTTTTTACTTGACTAGAATTTCAAAGTGACTGAAATATTTAGGTTAGACATTAGTCTATATTATCTGTATTTAGAGTAAAGTGGGATATTCAGTTTTTTTAAATGTCTGACTCAATCCTGATTCCTGCACATTTTCCTCATAATCATTCATATAATCTTGGAGGAAAAAGGCCAGGTCCTATTTTATAAATTTGTCACTGATAATTAGCATTTCCTTTTAACACAGCAATTGTGTATTCATGTGCTGTTGTGCTGTTTACCCAACTTGAGTGACCTGACTGTCGGCACAACTGAGCCAGAGCATCGTAGAACACCTGAACTATCTCCATGAAGAAAACACTACAACCATCAAAAGAGAGCAACATTTGGAAACATCTAAAGTCAGTGTAGTACATTTCAATATCAATGAGGTCTGACCTTGATGGACCATTTAAACAAAGAAGGCTGCGAGGTTCCACAGCAGCATCAACTGCATCACAGTGAGACTGTCAGAGTGTTAAGGTGCAGCAGCAACAGTGGTGCATCTCATTTAGTTGAGCCTGAGGGCAGAGCTGTAGCTGGAGAATCAGCCACACTCAGACATACACTGGCACTGGAGCTGTCACACTGTCAGCATAAACACCCATCACCACCAACACGGCCATGGAGGGGGAAGGGGGGAGCGTCAGTGGGCTCTCGGCGAACGTAATGATTATCCTGCGCAGTCCCCCGAGAGCAGATCTTATCAATCAAAACAGAGTCGCAGCCAGCCCCCAAAACACTCGTATGTAGAGTAGGGACGGCTGAAAATGTGCTGATGTGCGAAGGAATCCTGTCACTTCACATTTCTGTTGCTTCGCCGGATCCCTGATGTGTTCTCTGCTCTCCTACACCACAAGCCCGGATCCGCTCCAGGTTATATTTTGACACAAGAGCTCGACGCCTGTGTTGACAGCAACTTGGGCAAGACATCTTTGCATTTGAAAAACCATGATAGATATTGAAACATATTTTGCACAGACACACACCGTATAAAAGGCACCCTCAGGTCATTCATGGCATGAAGAGCTGCGAATTCTCCCTGTTCATCCCACCACTTGCCGGCCAGTGACTGGAACCTCCTCACCTCATCGGGGTCCACTGTGTTTCTGAAGGATGACCGAGTGCTGCACATGGAAAAACAGACAGAGACCATTTAACACTGTCCACAACTGGAGAAATGGTTCTGGAGCCATGAAGTTTAAAGCTACAGAATCCTCCTGTTGGGTCATTCAGTGTCACGTCAGAGAGGAAACATGAAACTATAAAGCAGCTCGTCTGTTAAATGATCTCACAAATCTTATCTGGGAGGTCATGTTGCAGATAAATACTTCAGTCAATGTTTATTGCAGTAACTATTAATAGCATGTCTTACCTCGGGCAAGTTTAGGTTAACGTCAGTGCTGAAATTAGTTTGTATCATGCAAGATTAGGGTTGCAAAATTCGGGGAATAGGCCAAGTTGGAAACTTTGCATGGGAATTAACGGGAATATACGGGAATGAACTGGAAATGTTGTGGGTAATTTTTACTAACTGTATTTACCTTGTCATATAGAGACATAAATATAAACATTTTGTTTTGTCATTGGGCACTTGACTATATGCTTCTTCATCTTTGTGTCATTCTTAACATAGGTCTTTGCACAGTATTTGCAAATGTACACAGCCTTTCCTTCTACATTGGCTGGGGTGAAATGTCTCCACACATGAGATAGTGCACGTGGAATTGTTCTGTAGAATAACATGAGTAAAAAGTTTGTAAAAAACACTAATGCAATGCCAGAGATATAAATAGTTGGCCAAACAATTAGAATCGTCTGTAAAAATATTTTACAATTGATGGATAAATGAATAGAAATAGGCTAGATGAACTGATGAACAATCCTCAATCAGCATGCTAATATATTTTCCCCAGTAATATCATTGAAACTTACCTGACTAGTCCTGCACACTACAGCAAGCCTCAATAGCCCTGCTGTGGTTTGCAGGATGCTGGGCATTATCTGTGCATGTGATGGAAGAACGCACAGTGGAGGGTTGAAATTCAATGAGCAGCGTGGGCTGCATTCCATACATCTTTAAAACAGAGTTTCGAATGATGTTTTTATTGCTCAGCGTTTAATTTGCGTAGTTTTTTTTTTTCTTCAAAATTTCCCAAATTCCCGGGCTTAACTTCCCATGGAAAGTTTCCGGAAAGTTTCTGGAAATTCACCGGAAATGTTCCGCCCATTTACAACCCTATGCAAGATAAATGAGAGTTTTTCAACAAGTAACTTTGCAAAAGGAATTTTAAGCCTCCTTAAAGATGCCTGAACACATTTTTCTACTATGGGTGAATTGATCTAGAATTATGTATATTTTTGTTTATGCTATTTCCATAAGCAGATAAAATATTGACTTAAATCATATAGTGCAAAAATGTGGATTTGAAGTACCTGCAATGTCACTCGTTTTTAGAGGTTTTGTGCTTTTAACTAACTCAAAGGCCTCATAAATACATTGGTAGGCCAGCACAAGCTTTTATTGACCTTTGGCATGTACAGAATTATTTTTTTGTCTATTCATCCTACAAAGACTGGTGATGCTGGCCAACAATAATTGTCAAGATATTCATGATCAAACGTGCCTGCCAAGATAAGGGGTAGAAACAATAACTATGAAGAGCTGAGAAATATGAGGAGGAGAATCTGAGACGATTTGACACAGAATGAGCCGATGAGTTAGTAGATGAAGAGAAAAGTGACCAAACAGGAAGTTTATGTGTCAAACCCTGAGTCTCTAGTGAGAGCATGTGCTGGTTTTCAAGATTGTTCATGATTATATGCATTTAAAAAAGGCCTTTTCTCAAAGCATATTCTGAACTTTTGCAGAATAATAAGAAAAATAAACACCAAGAAAGACGGTTGTGTTGCAGCCAAACTTTCATTCTGATACATTCCAACATTGTCAGGGAAAGGATCATTTAATCGGTACTTTTAGTTTAAGAAGTTGACCCTTGACTGAGCTGGCAGCTGCTTGTTCCGACCCTCACAACAGAACCAGCACCATAGACAAGGTGGCCCTGCTGCTGTCATCCGGAACCTTCCACTGTACCTGAAATGACAGGACGCAGTCGGACACGGGCTCCACACAGCAGCGCTCCTCTGCAGCACCGCTGACCGCTGCCCACGCACCGCGGCCCGGGACAAGCCCATCCGACATCTGTACAGCCCCGACACGAGGCGTCCCAACCGCTTACAATACATGTCACGGCCCCGCGCTGCAGCCACACTGTCTGCTCTTCACTAACCTGCTCCTTTATATAAACAGTCTATGACCAGCACCAGGACCTCCGGTGTTCTAGCGTTTACTGCTCGGGTAGACACTACAGCAACCTCAGTTCCGGTCGGACAGATTAGTTGGTGGTGATAGCGACAGGAAGGGAAATGACAAATCTACTTTACGTCGAGGATAAAAATAGGTAGGTCTGTTTATTTACTGAATCTCTATTTATTGTGTAATGGTTGATTTACGGTTGTGACACTGACAATAAATGTCATCGGGCATGGTTGATTTTTGTAAAAAAAATACAAAAGTTCAATTGGGTCATATTTTTAAGAGTGAGTTCGTGAATTCTTCATGAGGTCTGTGTGAGGATGTTTACAATCTCTACACTTTGTGAGAGTAAAGGTCAGACACTTTTCTGCACCACTGATGTGATTGGATGATATTTTCATGCTTATGACCCTTCAGTGCTTGTGATGCTTCTAATCTTCATGTAGTCCACGGTTGCAACTATGATGCATTATCCAGACACAGTAACAGCAGCTCTGTCCTGTGCTTCATAAATGTAGTATTTTCAAGTTTGACATAAAATGGGTTCCAGTTCACTGAAAGTATGATCAAAGACACAGAAGCAAACTCAAGGAACAGTTTTATTGACATTTTACAATAATATTGGAGAGAAAAGATGAACCCTGTTACTGTTTAAAATGACATAACTTGAATCTTTAGTGTCTACCGAGTCTTGTTAAGTTCTGCATAAAATTACAAGTGTAAACTCCTACCATTCAAAATGTCTTGTTCTTCAGTCACACTTTAAAATAACATCATATTTACAGAAATGAAGAAAAAAAATGTATGAGTGAAAGAGAGACAGGGAGGGGCGGTCACCTACACAACTGCCTCTATAATGAGACAAGCCTGTTCAACTCATGGAATTTAAAATGGTAACGTGCACAGATCAGGAGGTTAGCTGTGCTCCTCAGCGTCTGCTATGACGGGAGAGGGACGCTGACCTGTAAGAGAGGCGCAGACAAAACATTAATATGCTGCACCGAGAACACTTACCCACACATACCATAATACATAGACATGCACCAGACATACTGAACATGAAAACATGAGTCCTGCATACTCTCGACAACCACATCTACCCTCTGCAGCCAAGTGATCTGTATTTCTTCGGACATTACTGAGACCGTATCTAAGTTTCCCCGCACTTCTCTGGGCAGGAGACAGCTTACACATTTTAAATAGGGCTAAAAAAGAGAGCTCTAGACTCTACTAAGGCAACAGAGGGTAACATCAAGAATTGATGAAACTGAAATTCATTCATGGTCAATTTTCATTTGATAGAAAGTATTATATACTAAAACTCTTTATTGCAACAGATGTCTGTGACTGAAGCAGAGTTTTGGAAAACATTAGTGCAATAATTTTTTTCAGGATTTTCCTTCAGTTATTGAAAAATACATTGACTACAAGGAATCTAGAGAAATCACAATGAGACATACCATGAGAACATACAATAAGAAAGAGAGAATAAAAACGAATACTACCTTGATCGCGACTTAGACTTGTGTTTGCGGCTTGCCTTCTTACCAGACTTGTGAGATTTTTCCGTCGACCGTGAGCGACTACGTTTGGATTTCTTAGATTTCTTTTCCTTGCTAACCTCGGGGGAAGGGGATCTGCTCGAGTCAGAGTCTGAGCGTTTCTTGCTAGCTTTGGCGGAGCCCTTCTTGCTGCCTTTGCTCTCCTGCCGGGAGTGCCTGTCACTCTGAGAGTCCGTGAATGAGTCGCTCTCTCTCCGTTTCTTTGATTTGCCATTCTCCTCGGTAACTCCAGAGCTTCCTTTTTCCTTTTCTTTCTCATTACCCTTTGGTTTTTCTTTCTTTTTATCAGAATCTTTCTCCCTTTCCTTGTCTTTATCCTTCTTTTTCTTATCTTTCTCATGGCTATGACTCCTGTCTCTCCGCCTCTCTCTGTCTTTGCTGGAGGCCTTCTGCTTGTGTTTACTATGACTACTATCCCTGTAATCTCTGCTCCTCTTCCTCTCCTTATCCCGGTCTTTCTCCTTCTCTCTCTCCCTGCTACGACTGTGGCTCTCTCTAGCCCTGGCTTTGCCCCTGTCTCGGTCTCTGGATCTGGACCTGCTCCTGTGACTCCTGCGCTCCCTGGAATCACTGCGGTCTGTCTTGTGACGGCCTGACCTGTCAGGACTGCTCCTCCTCCTGTCCCTGACCTTCTCGCTACGATCGCTGCGCCGCCTATGTGAACTGTGGCTGCGTTTGCGAGCCTTGTGAGACGAAGAGCGACTACGTCTTCTCTTCCTTTTTGGGGAGGACGATCGAGAGGAGCTGCGGGAAGATTCTGAAGAAGAAGAGGAGGAGGATGAAGAACGACTGCTGCTGTGGCTGGAGGTGGACACTGAGCTGCTGCTGTGACCATTTGCAGGGGAATGGCTGCCACCTCGTCCCGATCGCTCCTTCCCTCTACCAGAGTGCTTGCTTTCACTACCCTCCTTTTCACTACGGGACCTACGCCTCTCTACCATGGGCTCCGCCTGCCTCTCTTTTACTTCCTGCTTGTGTGGAATCTCTGCCTGACCCTCATCATGTTCCCCTTTTTCTCTGCTCAATCTCTCCTTCACCATCTCCTCTGTAGAAACAAACAGACAAACCAGCAAATAGGATCTGTTAGAAGTCATAACACAACAATGTATGACATTTTGAGGCATTAAAGTCCGACTAGTTACTGTGTTGTAATTTTAAAAACAAAGACTCAAACATCTTACCGCGTGCAAGCAGAGCCTCTTGTGACTGTTTTTCTAGCAGCTGCTGCATATCCCGTTCTTTGCGGCGGAAGGCATCCTGCTTCTCGCGGATGCGGTGGTGCAACTCCTCCTCGTCTGTGTCGGAGGACTCGGATCCTCGCACGCTGCGCTCATCGTCATCCTCACTCTCATCTGAACCATAGTCACCAAGCCCGCCTGCCACAACAGAGCCCCCAGCTTGTTGAGTGTTGGAAAGGACCCAGATCCATTCTCACAATAAAGTTCCAACTTATGAAACACCTTATTCAGAACCCAAGGTCCCCTCACTCACTCCTGTTTAACGCTGTATTTCATCAATTATCCTCTTAAACTCAAACTAATACATAGATATCTTTTAATAATATTAATATCAATACTTTAAGCGCATGCTTTTACCATCCAAGTGAAAACTAAACTCAGGATGCCCCTTCAGTCTTAATGAATCTTTATCTTTATTATTTTTCTTCCCTCCCCCCGGTGACAAAAAAGGGATACTCACTGAGACCAGTCAGAGAAGCCAGTGCACTTGACTGTGCCAGCTGTTTTGCAGGAGCTTTGATTCACATCAACAACAGGAACAACATGTTAAAAACATATACTGCCATGTCCTCAAAGGCTCGAGAGTCGCTAGAGAGGGCGGTCACAGATAAAGCACTATTCAAATGAGCTGCCGTTGGTAAGAGAAGAAACAAAACATAACAAAAATGAAAACTGAAGGGGAAAAAAATGGAGAGAAGAGAAAGGGTTAACAAACAGACTTCTGTCACAATCCAAGTTAAACAGTTGGACTGGAGGAAAAGAACCAATCTGTACTAATGCAGTCACTTGAATGGAGAAAGTCACTTGTGTCTATAACTGGTTGCTGGTCTGAGTCAATGCTGAGACTTTATTCAGTCATGCAGTCTTTCAGTTGCACCTTCAATGCCATGAAGATGTTTTCAAGTAAAGGTTTGTAGGAAACATGGCTAAGCTCACTCTCCTTTTGATGCATTAGTTGAGAATACATTTTTTGACATACACCCATGTTTTAATTTTTATTTTTTGTTACCATGTTTGTTGCTCAATCATCCTTTACAAGGCACCACTGGATCTGATTTCAAATGCTTATATAAATATAATGGATTCTCTTCAGATTTAAAAAATGTCTTGGTGACAAGTATGGATGATGCATAAACTGGAAAAAACAAAAGCAGACCTCGAGTAGCCTTCCGGTGAGTATCTTTGGCGATGTGTACGATCTCTTCGTTTGTGACCTCAAGTAGGATCTCTGTCAGAAGTGTTTTTGTGATGATCATCTAAAAACCGGGGGGGAAAGCAGAGGAAATGCAATATTTTCATTGAAACCTTTTCAAACGGGGTGAGATCAACTACAACAATGTAGATGCATTGGTCAAACTGACTAGCTGAAATTCTTTTTCCTCCTCAGTCATTTCAGGTTCACTGTCCTCTGCAGGAGGTGATGGGCTCCGGACAGAAAACTCCCTCTTTATGACGGGCTTGGCTTCGTCGTTATTGTCTTCATTCCCCTCATCATCACTGTCCTGAAGTAGAAAGAATAAAAAAAAAATCAGACTCAATCAACAAAGCAGAAATATATGCATCATATATAAACACGAGCATTGCTGCAGTTGGATTATACACATCACCACTAACACAATGTCAACTGATTTTCAAAGAGAACCCTTCTGCAGTCAAGGCCAGAAATGTGCTGCTTACAAATTTACTCTTGCGAGGAACGCGTGGCCCGTCACCATCCTTGTCTACTTCGTGTTGGTTGCCCTCATCCTTCGCCATCTCTGCACGCTCCTTCTCCATTCGTTCTCGCTCCAGCTTCTTCTGCTTCTCCCTGTCCATCTTTTCAAGGCCCTCACGGATCCACACAGGTAATGTTCGTCTTTTAACCGCATCTAAAAGGAGAAATCCATGGTCAAAAGGATTGTAGCCACATACTGAGATGTTTTAAAGATTTGTCAACTTGTTTTTAAGCTTTTCCATTCACACAGAAGAACATAGAAGACACCGACGAAGATGTCAAAGAGAGTTTGTGGTCATAAGAGCTGACTGTGTGTTGTAAAGACAATCACATGATCTACGCAGCGGAATTAGTATATCACTACCTGTGTCTGTCAGCTGCACCCGGCTGCTCCACCTCTCGCCTGAATAATGGGGAATAACGGTGTTTATGTGCTGTAGTCAGAAATATGTGATCTCTGCAACCAAATGAATATGTTACTTGCTGCCTGTGACTGCTGCGCCACCCCTCACCTGAAATCTGTGGAGGATTTGTTGCTGATCTGAACATGTCTGAGCAGAGAATCTCCCGCTCCGTTGATTGTGTGAAAGGCAAACTGCGGAGAATGTCCACACCCAAATCTCCAGAGCTCCTCCGCAGGTCTGAAACCGGCTTAGGTTGAGTGAAATCACACTCACCTAATGGTGCCGCGGCTTCCTGTTTGACAGGGAGCTGGATAGGGGATCTGGGCCGTTCTCTGAACCCGGGGGGTCTGGCATCTCGTCTGTTCTGAGGAGGACCCTGCCAGTATGGAGAGTGGAATCCCGTAGGTGTGGGGGTGAAGGATGAGGCGGCTCCATGCTTTGGAGAGAGAGCACAAAAGTACAAATTAAGAGAATTTTAAAGCACAGAAGGTCCTGTAAATACCACCAGGTGGCATTCAATGAGGCTGGGACTGTCGTCTTTCCCCAGGTTATTTTAGCTGACATTCATCCTTCACTCCTAGCTGCGCTAGAAAATCTGTTTGCTTGAAAAAGTAAATTAATAGCTAATAAAATAATACCAAACCATGCTGGATCCTCAACTAGCCAACACTTTCCTCTGCACCGCATCAAGAAAGCAATGACTGATTCACCTAGATGCTGGGACCCGGCACAGTTTCTATGGATTGCTCCTTCTTGTGTTACTTGGTTGTCACACTAAAACCCAAACGCTTCAACAATTTCTACTGTAGCATCTGCATACCTGATAATCAAACTGGTTCATGGCCATGGGGGCCATGGCGTAGCTGTCGGGCTGTGCCCCATACCCATGGCTGTTCTGGGGGTAAACCCCGTGGCGGGCTTCAGAGTTGAACTCCACGCTGTCCTGGCTGTTGCTGTCCTCACTGGGGTTCACCACATCCATTGGTCCTGACCCTGGAGGGATCCAGGCCTGGTCAGGGGGTGGAGGAGGAGGAGGAGGAGGGGGCTGTCCATGCATTCCCCATTCTATTAAAAGTGTAGTAAGATAACATAATAAGTACAAACCAATATGAATATCTTTGTGTACCCACAAAGGGAAATTCTGATTAGTTACGTAGTAGATGCCTTCACGTGTTTCACGTCTATTTGTGAGCTTACACCTTTAAGGTCTCATGTCCTGCATCTTATTTCCAATTAATCTTCTTCATCCGTTACAAATTCTTAAAATTACATCACATACATTATTGGTGTTAGAAATCTTCAGAACCACTTTGACTATAAAGAAAGCGTTTGTGCTCTGGATGAAATGTATTATGACAACAGCGTAATGCTGCATTTACACACAATGCAAAGCATGTCATCCTATTGCTTTACTAGTTTATGTTTGGCTACAGGATAGAAAGCAATGCACATAAACACAACCCTGAAATATATGTCCATTCTCCTCCAGGAAAGAAGATGTCTACTGGTGACTGCAGTCGCTGCGTGGAACCTGTCGTGGAAACGCTGGAAAATTCAGTGCTGTGGTCGTGTGTGTTCACAAGACCAATCAGAGCCTTCACACAGCTCAGGGGCTTAATTCTATCTCTAGAAGCTGAGTTTGGTTGACTACTGATTCCAGCTCTACCTGTGGCTGACCAGTGGTCAGTTTGATGCCCTTCTAGCCCAATTCACAGAGTTTAACTCAGTAACACAGTAATTGGCCTTTACGGCCATGAAAATCTTTCTATCGAAATCAAAACGTATTTCAACTCAAGTTAGAGAAAGGAAAGATGAAAAGTTTGCTTCTGTTGAAACGTGTCACTTGCAGATCGTAAGAAATTTGTTACTTTGTGTCATCTGACTGTGTGTAATCTCAATGCACAAAATATTTGCTTTGCCTTCGATGTGAGCGCAGCATACTGATTTAAATACGTTCGAAGAGAATAGAGAAAATCAATAACAAAAAAAAAAGAGATGCCTTCCAGCTCAATAGGATTCAATGCATACCTGGCTGCCATATTCTGCCAAAAGCTGGGTCACCCTGGAAGGCACCATGGTTAATTTGTCTGACAGGTTCAAGGCCTGGGATATCCTGCCCATTGGGCTGAACGTGCGGCTGCTCTGGTCCTGTAGACTCCTTCTGGGCTATCCAAGCCTGTGCCAGAGCTGCCCAGTCCACTTGACCTGCACCAAGTCAAAAGATAAACACAAGGATGTAAAATGTACTGACAAACACAGGGCTCTTATTATGGAGGGTACACCAGCAGATTTCTTGTTAATAACACATGCTTTCACTGTGTATTTGCATCACTGACCTGGATCTTGCTGGTGCTGAAAGGACTGCATCCACTGCTGCTGGCTCAGAGGCCACTGCGGCCAGGGCTGTCCTCCCTGGTCCCACATCTCTCTCCCTGGATCCAAACCTGAAACACCGAGGCCGGCCACACTCAAGTTCAACACTTTTAAATTAGCATCCCTCTAACTGATATGGCGACGACAGTTTATGTGCTGTAACTTTGCACTTGGATCTGGTCTAGTGGA
This sequence comes from Pleuronectes platessa, assembly GCF_947347685.1. Taxonomy (NCBI): domain Eukaryota; kingdom Metazoa; phylum Chordata; class Actinopteri; order Pleuronectiformes; family Pleuronectidae; genus Pleuronectes; species Pleuronectes platessa. The sequence goes on along the minus strand of NC_070635.1, from coordinate 24,887,079 downwards.
CACACTTACGAGTGAACGTTAGCTTCGACTTCAGTGCTTACGTTACATCCAACTACTCGGCTAGCTCTGTGTTGGCATTAAGTTAGGGACCATCCATAAAAGGAACCAAAGGCTCTGTGCTTCAATGTGTTATTGCATTTATTGATATTGCGTAACTACATTCGAAGTCGTTAAAATCCTAAACTATCAGTTGCCTGTGCTTAACCGAGCAGCAGAAGCTCAAACAAGCTAACACGAGCTAACGTTAGCCAAGATAAAAAAAATGGACGCTAGCAGATAGCAGGAGCATTTAGGCAGCTGAACAAATGTGCCTCTGTGTTTAGATTAGAGTCTGTGCAGATGTGTACGGTGATTGAACCCGAATGAGATCTTTGCTTTAGGTAAAACAATCCGCACCTTTTCCTCACAGGTTCCCCCCGATGCTGCGGATCCGAATCAAAATGGCTGCAATGGAGCCGGGGTTCTGCTGCTGCCTTAAGGGGCTGCCGGGAATTTTGTATCTCACTCTTATTCTGCATCTACCTTTTCCAAAATGTTGTTGCATTTATCGTTTCGCATATTATAGACATTGCATGTCTGCAAAATGAATCGATCATCAACCCACTGCTTTGAATCTTTAGGAAGGTAAATCCCATATAGTAAGCAAACTCATTAATCAGTAAATTTACCCGGTGAGTTTTGCTTTTCGCTTCTTCATACCGAGCACAGGAGATTACGGGCAGCACGTAAAGGCATCATTGGCCCTGCGAGTTTCATTGCACTGGTGACTGTATCGCACACGCACACGCACACGCACACCCCCTTGCCCTCCCCTTTAACCCCCAGCCATATGTCTATATATAGTTCTACCAGATGGTTTTAATTGATTTAAATAACACTTATCCAAAGCACATCTCTCTTATAATGAATCTGTATTATCTTTGATCTATTATTGTTGTTATTTAGTATTGTTTATCATAGAGAGTCATGTCAACATGCCTCAGATTGCTTTATTTACAGCTAGGGAAGACGCCCTGGAGGTTTGGAGAGTTTCTATAAAAACTAAAACTCCTGCTACCTGTGGCCTTTTAAACCTTACCTTATAATTATTTTATTGACTATTTATCCATTTTATTTGAATAATGGAGTTTTTAGTGACTTGTAACACTCACCGTCCCTGCGTGCCCATGCCCGCTAATTCAGAGTGCTGCATTCTAACTCCAACCTAGACCCCTTCTTCCCTTAAAAGGAAGTCTTAACCTTCAAACAGCCCTTTGTTAAATCAAAGAGGACAAAGCCAAAATATCCTCAGTCCGGATGGTTTATGCCTTAAAGGCTCATTGTGTAAGATTAAGGTGAAAGGGATCTATTGTCACAAATTGGAAATTAAATAATCCTAGTGATTATTCCACTTGAGTGTTTCATCTAATTTGTACAAATTGTTGTTTTCTTTGCCCTAGAATGGTCGCTTTCGGGAGCAAGTGCTCTCTCTGGAGGCCACCGTGTTTTCTTTAGAGTAGTCCTGAACAAATTAAACACAGTTAGATTTTTATGACAACAGAAGGCCATCACAGGTTCTCCTTCATGTTGGAAGGGGAGGGTGTGCTGAAGGGTAATCAGCTGCAACTTGCAACTTCACCACTAGATATCACTAAATTCTACACACTGAGCCTTTAAGTACACACACAAACACAGTCCAGCATGAGACCTGATCTCAACGCTGCTCATGTCACACTCACAGCAGTCTGTGTGTATGAGGAAGAAGAGCAGTCAAGTTGAGGCTTGTGTTTTCTCTCTTTGTGGAGACTCTGGTAGTTTGAGCCAGAGCAATTGGACGTCAGATCCCTCATCAGTCTGTGAAGACCACAATCCTGAGAAGACTTCACAGTCGATCGCCCTAAATCGTTACATGACACTAGATTTCCTCTGAGAACACGCCCAGTCTTCTCCTCATACCTCTTTCCTTTTCAGGTTTGAGAGGAAGTTTGAAGATGGGGGCACTGTGTTTGGAATAAGCTGCTCTGCTCACCATCGACCACACCTCCTCAGTTTCAGTGAGTCACATTTTACACATCTATCAGATAAAGTGCAGTAAAGTGTTTTAAAACAAACTTTGAAAGACTTTAACTTACAGAAATCAAAATCAAAATGACCAGTTAGGATCAGAAATACACAGAGAGCCCGAAAGCACAGCAGCAGCAGCAGCCAACTTCCAAGCTGCCTGGCTCATGGGTGGTGGTGATGAAGATGATCCCAAAAATGCTGCAGGGCTTCTGGCTGTCTCCTCCCCCAGCAGCTCAGTGTTCCATTTAAGGGCAGACAAACAGTGGAGAGGGAGAGGTGGTGGGATTGACCTGTGCGCAGCTGAAGATGGACATGCTCCAAGCAACTCTTAAACCTCATAAAGTACTTTATAATGCATTCTGTGTATTTGAGATTGGTGTTAATAAAATGAAGTAAAACATCATGATAAAGAGAAAGGAGAATTCATGTATTTGACTCTACAGGCCGGAGGTGGGAAGCCAACTCCTTTTGGTGTCAAGCGCACACAAACTTTAGAAGTGCATCGGAGAAAACATCAGGTAATTATATGTTAATTAAGTTCAGTGTGTTTCAAATATGCACAGTAGTTGAAAGTAACAAAATACTTCCACTCCACAACATTTTTGGCAGCTTTTAACCTTGCTGATTTAGATCAGAGAACAAGATATAACACTGAGTTTTACACTTTAGTTAAAATTCGACTGAAAACATCATTTAAATGTTGCATGCGCAGTAATACATTGACACAAACATTCTCTTACACTCACAGATGAGAACTGAATAGATTTCAGTGGTCAAAGGTCACAGTGACCTTATATGAATCAGGAAAGAAATGTATGTAGCCTGAAACTGTGCTGGTTAGCGGAGGAATATTCTAGTTTTTTAACATAATTACTTGATACTTTACATATTGCTGTGGATATCGCTTCTCATCTTTACTGAAGTAAAATATTCAATGTTATATTTTTTGCTTGTGATGGAGAATTGTACAGGATGGTATTGCTACTTTTACTCTACATATCTCTATACTTCCTCCAACACGCCGCAATATCAACTGAAACAGTAAAACTAAATTTGACTTTCTCAAAAAGAAACCAGAAGCCACCCTCGGATCCTGAGCATTTTAATTTATGATGTGCATCAATTTATTCCTTTGAATAATAATAAAGAAAATGGATTCAAAAAGTCTTGGACCTCCTCTTAGTTTTTCTCTCCACAGTTGCTTCTGCTGACCCATTGTGGAAACTGTTGTGTTTCTCTATAATGTTCGAAGGCCTCAACCTTAAGTACCTTGAGGAAATGTATGTCATGATTTGGCGCTATTCACATAGAAGGGAATTGAAATTGAATTGAATTATGAATTATTATTAAATTATGAAAGCCTAGAGTTAGGTGGGGCGTCTGATGTGCAGTTGCTCTGCAGCCCATACTTGATGTCACCGTTTTCCAATACATGTCTGAAATATATTTAACAAGGCTCTTGTGCAGGTGTCGGTCAGCACTCAATCATATGCAGTGTTAGTGCTAGATGAGTGTGAAGAGCAAAGCCTGAGGCACATGCATTGTAAGGGTGTTTCTGCATGCGTTTACCATGTTGTGTTAATGTAAGCGTGTAGTGGGGTGGTGTCAGGATAGGTGAGACTGACAGTGACAGTGGTGGTGAGAGCAGGAGATTTGAACCCCCACTGCTGGTGGTGGAGCATCCGAGCACCACCTTATTAGTTTCTTACAACAGTCTCACATGGGGGGGGGGGGTTCATTAAGTGAGATTAATCAAATCAAATGCTTCAACATCATGTCCTAGAGCCAACCCCCCCCCCTCCCCTCCAAAACATACACACGCACGCCCCAGAGCCACACTTTAAAAATAGACAAATACATTTCAGAAAAGATTTGATCTCTTTGTTGGTGGCGGTGGTGACAACCTGCTTTAATGCTCCAGCAGCATGACCGTGGTGTCACAGCGTGTGGGAACAAGAGGACATGTAAGGCGATGGTCTTGGACGTTGCCCTTTTCTTGATTCGACACCCACCTCCCCTTCACCAGCTCGCTACATGTTCTGAAGCAGTGCTGCTATGCACCCGTCACGGCCGATCACCGGCCGAGAAGGTCTGAATATGGCACCCTGGGATCTGCAGTGACAGCCTCGAGCTATGGTGGACAACGTTTCGCTTTGAGTAAAAAAACAACAGGACAACATCAATTCCAAAGCAAAAGAAAAAGTATATTATGATCTCTTGTCTGCGAGCAATGTTGCACAGTCAGGCTAAATAAAAAGAGAGAGGCAAGTCAAATATTCAGTTCATAAATTAGATTTATTTTGATACAGTATGTAGTTATAGTCATTCAAAAATGTTTATTATTTCAATGCTGAAATTAAACGTCTTTCTGACAACAAACATCCGTCTTGAGGAAAAACCCTGAAGCACCAGCATTTTCTAGCTTCTAGTATGTACAATTACATAGTCATTATTATTATTTTTGCTAACAGTAATTTATACTGTACATAAATATTCCACAGGTTCCTCTTTGCATTTGACTCTGCATGTTTTTCTTCTCACCATGCACAGGTTTCTTAAACCTTAGCATAGGCACTGAGTTTGTCCTAATTTCAAAATGAAAAAAAAAACGAAAAACTCTAGACTGTGATGCATATGTTTAACCCTTTCCCTTTACACTGTTTTGGCAAAGTCCAACAATCCCCCCAAAAAATGTTTCATCCAAAATATTTTCATAGAAAAGGACGAACAGTTCATGAGACAGACATTTCAAGAATAGGCAATACATTCATGAGAACATTAACCCATGCACATGACATCAGAGGTGATTTTGTAGTACGGCTTGAAGCCTTTTATATATATATATTTGTTTTTGCTCAACCTTATTGATAATATTAGAGAATAAAGAGTCAGTGTTGCAGTGTTGACTCTTTGTCGGGCTTCTTAATGGTTTTGTGTGTGTGCCCACAGAGTTACAGTAGAGCTGAAATACAATGGAAGGCAAACAAGGTGCTTTGTTGGGCTGATGAGCATCGGGTGTGTGTGTCGGTGCAGCAACACTAAACAATCAGAGATACTGATTGAAAGAACAACAGCTAATGAAACTCTGGCTGAAGTAAACACCTCGCATGTTTGGTTTGGATTTTCTGCTCTGACATGCAGCCGCAAAAACTCGTCTTTGGCAAATGTTACTGCCTGATAGTCTTACATTCATACATTCTGATGAAAAATTAAACAATCCATTTAAAGTAGGCTGTAAAATAACTGTTGTGCTACTCTTTAAAAAGGAGCTGTGTGCAGCTATTTCAGGATGTAAGTAAACTACCGTGAGATGTGATTAACTTGTGTCCAGTTTGTTTATTATCTAACGACTTATCAATTTTACGTTCAGATTTTGCAATGAATGCTCAGATATTTTGTTGCTTGCACTAAGATTGACCTTCAGCTCTTCTCCTTGCACTAACGCTACCTATGTGATGGGTCAAACATCTGCTCTCGGATATTTCCTCTGCTCTCTGGTTTTGTCTTCTGTTCTTGGATTTTTTCATGCAACAAGTCTGTCAAATTTCCCCAACCAACTGAGCACCAGGTGTAATAATGACAAATTAAATTGTAGTGCATGAACTTGTGAATGTATGGGACTCTCGAAGACGTAAAGCTGACACACCCACAATGAGGGTGGGAAAATTAAATAAGCCAGCTGTCCAAGAGCTGAGGAGAAATCCGAGAGCAGACGTTTCATGCGTGAACAGGAGCAGCGTGAGCACAAGGAGGAAAGCTGAAGCTGGAGCTCGGGAGATCTGTCCAAGCAACAAAATATATGAGTGCAAGCACAGTTTGAGCACAAGCAAAGCAAATACCAGCACAAACAGTGGCTATTTGAGTGTGAGCGGAGGGTTTTGAGTGAGAGCATTACAAAATCTAAACTCGAAATCAAAGTCCGGCTCTCAAACTTAAAGACCACACCGTTAAATAGAGACAGGCTGAAAGAAACCCAGATACTAAACCCATTTCCACCAAACTTGGTGGACGGATGGGACCTGGTCCTGAAAAGAAACAATAAAATGTCTGTGCGGATGCAGAGTAAGGGCGATTAAGGTTTTCAGACCACTTCCCTTTGTCTTTATAATTTCTACTATAAGAAATTGATTATCATGTGTAGGATTGTTCAGCCTTGGCAGGTACGGACTCTCCTAGTTAGCAGTGGAGTTTCTTATAAGTATGATTATAAACTCTGTCATGACTGATATTACTACTTGTCCTTGTGTCTTTACTGTAAAGGAACAGAACCTGTCTGAATTCATTGTTCTGCCGTTTCTTACCAACCATTATTAAAATATACAATCAGGCCTACTTGTCACCAAGTCATAGCTAGTGCCTTGTTTTATGAAATTTTTTGTGTAGAGCTCTGACACAGGAGCCAATCTTTATTACACCGGTCCTGAGTTTTAATATTAATAATACCAAGTATGCCAATTAACCTGGCAGTCATATACTGATTAGAAAATGCTACACACAGCACCTTAAAACTACATTCTCCTGTCTCTCCCTCACCCACACACGTGTATGTGCATACACACGCACATTATACACACACACACACACACTATATTGACATCAACTAGTCAGTGCTGAAGACAGTTTAGCATGCAATAACTGCTTATTTCCTGCTGGGTACTGTAGCAAACTCCTTCATGCAGTTTCTATCTCAGGCACATGATTGGGGCCGAGAGATGATAAAGACGGACAAAGACGATAATGCTAGCTCAGGTTAAATAATCTTTTTTTTCTCTTACCCAACCTTCTTATAAAAAGGGTAGAATTTTTCAACAACTGAAATCAGGACTATGTAAAAGGAGAAAAGAATAATGTCAACATCTGTTGCTACTCTTTTATATATCTAAGATATTTCAAAGTGCCCATTTCAGATTTAGATTTAGTTTGGATATGGTACAATGGCCATTTTTCTTCTGTAAGAAAAGTGAGTGTACTGTGAAACCTTTCCCTTTTCGTTCCTCCACCCACTCACACGATCAGTAAGAGGAGTTGTAAAGGCTTTATCAAAAAACAAAAACAAAAATATAAAGTAAAATATTTTTATGGAAACTGCTCTTGTTGGTCACATTACAGCATTTCCTCATAAAAGAGCAAGTATGCCTGAGAGTTGAGTACCCTTGACTCTGGTACTGTTTGAACCGTGGTATCACTGACGTACACCCACTGGCCCTGGGAGCTGCCGCTGGCCTCCCTCGCACCTGAAAAATAAACACAGTGTCAATATCAGGGGGCAAATGGCTGAAGTTGGGATGTCACGAAAAAATATTGGAAAACAAACAAAACAAAAAAATATCAAGTAGTATATTGTTTGTCACTCATCATCTGGTGGTTGGTTTCATCATGGTTATACAATCCTGTTCACAGAACAGAAGCGTGCAAAGCACAGCAAATCAACAGAAACTTTAAACCAAACCTCACCAGTGTTCTGTTGATGTGTGAGTGTGTGTATATGGATTAGGTGAGCTGGCAGAGAGCCTGGAATCAGCCAAAGAACTATGTGCTGTCACTAGGCTGGGAGTTTTGAGAGCTTCTTGCTGGGCTTCAACTATAAAATAGATATTTTCACTGTGACATATTGTGCCAAAACATAAGAAACGTGGACATATTATAAAGAGCAATACGAGTTACACTGAAGTTCTTTGTACACATTTTTGCATCGCCAATTAAGGTAAATGAGACCTGAGTACTTTGGGTCAGATGCTACTGTGGATGTAAATTTCCCACCCTTGCTCATTTACAGACCTGATAATTCTGCATTTTATTGGCTTCAACAATGTTGAACTGAGGTGAAGGTTTTATTAAACTTAGTCAGCCTGTCAAGAATTATTATAGCATGTCTGAACTTTCTGTCATCACCAAACTAGGGTTTCAGTTATAATGTGTCAGGTCTGACAGTAGCAACTGCATCCTGGATTTTTCCCAACTACCCTCCAGCTTCATTCTGTAAATCTGGACACTCTGAAGAGAAAAAGAAAAACAACATGGATCTATAGAACACGAAACCCTGAATTCATTGTGCCCTTTGACGTCTTCAAGCTTATACGAAGGGAGGCCTCTGGCTGCTCTCATCAACTTTAAACAAACGTGCGGATGCAGAAAACAAATACAAGTTCTTAAAAGAGTTGAGGAGAGCTGAACCCTGACCTGACAGGTTCCTGAGGTGCTGATCTGTTTTCCTCTGGGTAGAGCGCACTTTTACATATGCAGTGTAGTGCCCCCCCCTCATCGAGCCACTATGTTCCACGATCCCATACAGAGTGTAGAGGACACGCTCACCAGCCGCCAGGTTCTAACAGAAATGTAAAAAAAGGAAGAGAAAAAAAGAGCTCAAAAACAGCACCAACAGGACATTTACTATGAACTGGAATGGCAGAAAGCTTTAGCATGTTAAAGGTGAAAAATATCTTAACTGGATGTGAGAGTATACAAATAAAAGATCCATTCACTTTCAAACAGAATGTTTTTGACTTTTTTATTTGTTGCTTAATACCTTGCAGGATGCTGAACAGAACGGAGCCAGATCCAAGACAAGAGGGAAGTCAACATGACGATTGACCTTTCGTAGGTTCATCCCTGCCTTGAAAAACAAACACAGAACAGTGCACACTTCGGCTTTAAGACCAAAGCACAAGCCTCTATATCATTGTTAAGGATAAGTAAACAAAACAAAACAAAATAAACCATGGATAACTGCATCAAATACTTTTAACAGCATTTGAGTATATGAATGCTAAAATTGGCCAGTGATGAAAAGGCTGTGTGGCTACTAACCTGGTGGAAACGTTTAAGATGCAATGTGATGACTGGAGGCAGCGAGGATATCAGCATTTGCTTCCTGGCACTGGTGTAAATCTTCTCCAACTTCTTATCTATGCAAACAAGAAAAAACACACGTGAATGACGGGTTAAACCTTTAAAACATCAATTCTGTATTGTCCAAACAATCAAAGTGATGAATCTTTATTTTAAAGAACAAATAATAATCACAAAGAATAATATGTAATAATCAGTGCATTGTAAAATAACTAATAATGGTATAACATGAAACAACAGTCATTTTCAGGTATACGACACTGACCCTGTTTGTATCTGATATTAACATCCATCCTGAGTGTTCAGATCACAAGTGCTTAGTGCCAAGTGGCCAAATTTCTTTCACTGTGTGAACGCAATTTCAACCTGTCTGTTGAATTGTTTTTAGCCACTGCCACTGTATCAAAACAAATTATCAATACTTTCCTTAAATTGGTAAAATCTTTCTTCATAGCTGCTCATATTTATGCAATCATCCATTCAGTCCCTCCTGACTCAGCTCTCTCTTTCTCTGACCACTTCTCTCAGGACGAGTGTCAATACCAGGCCTAAACAGGACCACTGACTGTTTGTTCATCCCCATAGTTCTGCACCCTGGTTCTGGGTGTTCGGTCTTACCAGCTGAGCTACTCTTCCGCAGCTGTTTCTGTCTGCGTTCAGTGCAGCTCTCACAAAGCAGCTTGTTGTTGCCCATCAGCAGCTCTACAGAGGTGAACTGGTGGAGGCAGGACTGGATGGAGCACTCCTTGGAGCTAGGGGTGTAACTGTGGGACAGCGACTGGAAGGCCCCCTGGTGGTGCTGGTGATGGTGGAGGTTATCTCGGGGCTGTGCCTCTCCCTGCTCCTCTGAAGAACATTTCATGGTGGAAGGTGAGTAGTCCCCAGAGCCGAAGCCCATGTTGACTTTCGACACTGCAGTAACTAGCTGCTCCACAGTGCCACCCTGCCTCGTGGAGTACGATGATACGGGGGAGGAGGCAGAGACAGGTGTAGGGGATGGAGTGAGGGTGGAGGTGGACGATGGGGTGGACCCGTGCCCGTGGCTGAAGGAGAAGGTGTGTGGGGCCCACTCACTCTCTGAGGCCTCACTGTCAGCGTCATTACTACTGTCCTGAGCAGCTGAGTCTCTTTCACTGCTGTCTGATAGGCTGCCGACAGTGGCCATCTTGCAAACTGTGACACTTTGGGCTGATCCACCAGAGACCCCCTCCTCCTCTGGTCGCTCCGCACCACAGCCTGCTCCTTTCTCCTCCACAGAGCTCGATGCCCTTCTGGTCTGCTGCTTCTGAGGAAAGGAGAACATGCACATTAGCCCTTTTCAGTGATAGCAGACTCTGACAGATTTACTTGTTGGCCTCATATTTAAGAAAGATACTGATTTATTTTCCAAAGAAAGTTGTTTTGGTCACCTACTGACACAAGACTTTCGTACACAATTTTTGACACAGTTCAAATGTGTGGGAAAACCCCCCACACTGCAAGTAGAGCCATGCAAAGGATTCATGTTTAAAGTATTTTAATAAAAGAAGAGGAAGTGATGTTTTCAATACTATGTCTTACAAAAATCCATTTCAAATCACAACAAATTTACAGTCTACTGTGAGCGCCACTAAGGACGGTTAGAAAACTGAAAAATTAAGAATCTGCTCTCTAAATATAAAGCTGGTTTCAGACAGGCACTGAAGTCTGGACATTGTCTTGAAACTTTCTGGAGACATGCAAATGTCCAAGAAGTCAGTTGTTCCTGACATTTCCCAAACTTTTCCCGCCCTTTGCAAAATTTGGGAGTGAGCGCATGTGAGAACGCAGTTGGAAAATGTCTGCAAAATTCCCCACCAGCGAGGGGCCGTGTTAATGACATCTCTAACAGGTGACGGATGCAAAACTTAAATATATAGAATAACATTTTTTAATGACACATGGTTTCAGAAGCGGAATGTAAATGCTATTTCCGGCCTCCTGCAAGTTTTACTCAGACGCCTCCCCTTGCCTGATTATTTCAGACATTTTCATGTTGTTGTGGATGCATCTGATCTGGAGAATCTCCTTCTTTCTTCTTAATATGTGAAAGGCAAACAACAGATAAATGTGCAGACCCAATTTTCCTGACATTGTCTTGAGTTCATGTCTGAAAACAGCTTCTCACAAAGATAGAAAAAGACAGTTTGGTAAAACAAACAAATCTCCTTTTTGTAATTATTTGATGTTGCTCAGTCTGAGGTGTCATATGTCAAATATATGTGCAGTTTAAATCCATGTGGAAACTGGAAATAACCATGGATGTGAAATACTTCAGAGTTAAAATATCACATTAGATAAATATTTACAAATAAGATGGGGTACTAACTTGCCACTACCAACACCATGGTTTATTTGACAACATGTTTTTATTATGACAAATAAAATGTCACTTTAAAGCTTTGTATTAAGTGAGATGCGAATATATATGAACAACAGATCTAACAGGCAAACCAACAAGATGGGAAGCCTGACTGTGAATAGAAAAGATAAAACCATTTTCATGAAAAAAGGGTGCACAGCAACCAGTGCACCAGTACATACTATACACACTCTGACCTGTCCACTAAGCTTCCTGGTGTTTCGGTTGGCAGAGTGAGCTGCAGAAAGAAGCTGGTCAGCGTGAGCCGAGTGGGCGTCCTGCTCTTTGCTGCCCTTACCCAGCCTGCCAGGATTGGATGGTTTTGACATCTGAACACAACAAAAACGCATTATCTGTGAAAACACCACACAAAACCAATTCTACTGTTTATTCTTGAAAGCAGTTTTGACAGCTCACCCTCTCCTCGATGATGGGTAAGGAGATGTCTATGAAAGCCTCCTTCACTGTGGAGATCTGGAAAAAGATTGCATTTTAAGTCAGTGTATGCAGATATTATCTTTCTTAAAAGTCAGAAATTATAGGCAGCAAAACGTCTGCTGCATATTTTCAACAGGTCTAAGAAGAAATGTGGGAAGCAGCTGTTTCTCTGCTTTTTCCGCTCCAGCTCCACACCTGGTACCCTCTACCTTCAAGGATATTCTAGTTTGCATAGTGCTTTGTTAACAACCCACAGCTCAGACATTTCTTTGTAAACGCCTGCTGCAAACAGTTGGTGTTTGAGCTGGTCCTTGAAGTGCTTTTTTTTTTTTCTTCTGTTGATTTCTGCTCAGTTCTCTCTGACAAATTTGTTGTTGTTTTTTTTCTGGTCTGTGTCAATGTGAGAAATAGAAACTTAATGTAAGTTATATTAAAATATGCACAAATTTCAGACTTTAAGGAGAATGCCAGTGCATCTACACACACACACACAGATATTTACGTGAAAACTGCACAGAAAAAATGTACCTATCGACCCTGCTCCATAGACAACAATACTGACTATTCAGATTTTTGTTATAGTTCCCCCATACATACTTACATGCTCACACTCTTCACACATAATTGTGTTGGTCAGCTCGCCTACAAAGATGCGGTCAACAAAGTTCATCTTCACACCTTCCTTCCCGTATGCTGGTGGAAAAGAAAGACAGTATAGATTAATCATAAATGTGAACAGTGCTTGACTACTAATATGTAACAAATTTTACTTGTTGTTCTCTGATCATCAAACACCGTAATTTAACAGATAATGTGACCATTCTTTCCACGAAATGCTGTGAATCTGTGGCATTTACCAAGTCAAGAAAAATCACAAGGATTGACAAAATAAATTTAATTCTTAGGTATGTGAAAAGCAAACACAGGCCAAAAGTCAAAGTTCATCAGGCATTAAGCATGGTTATACAAGGATTTTCCTTGATTATTAATTTTTTTAATTTTCATGTACAAGTCAAAAGATCATCTAACAGACTGTATTCTTCTCCTCTCCTCCATTAAAACCTATCCTCTGCCCGATCAATCTCTGAGCTGTATTTCCATTCATTGCCACAAGGTGGTACTGTTGATCTTGGTTGTCAGTTGAGTGCAGAATGCCTGTGAACCTTTGACTTGGCGTTTGGTCTCCTCGTCTGCTGTCTTCTCTGTGGGATTGTTGAAGGCCTTCAGAATGCCTGCCCTCACCCGCTGGACAAAGAAAACACACACAAAAAAATGCACAGGGTTTAAGTGACATTCATTAATGCAAAAAATTATTATATAAATTGAAGGAAATTTCACTCTGCAGGTTTTACCGCATCTCTCTAGAATTCTCTCTATTACATCCATTACTGACATATCACAGTATGGCCGATATCTGAGACTGACAGGTTTACCTATAATAAGCATCATTTGTGTAAAATAATTATTGTGCTTGTCTAAAGACATTAACATGTAAATCTAATAATTAACTGTGCATGTTTGTGTGTGTGTAGAAGTTCTTGACAGGGCCTACTTATTGAAGGTGACATGGTCAGTGAGTGTGTTGGTGAGGGAGCTGTGAAGACGCACAGCCACAGTAAATCACCAATCAATAGATAATTGGCCATGGTCTATGTCTGCGGTCGAAACCAGTCAGCCCCATTGTCCCGGGACCCACGCACTGGACTGGCTATTTAGGTCAAAAAGCCCTGTTAATCCCAGCCCGGCCAGTCTGCACCCCACTCAGTCAGCACAGCCAAAACCAGGCGGAGGCTCTCGCACTAATTAATTACCAGTAACCCCCACGCTGCCCCTTTTCTCCCCCTTCCCCAAAGTAGCACTGTGCACTGCCCCATACAGGATGGGCTGTGGGGCTGGGGGGAGGGTGGAGAGGGTTGCTGGTATAAGGGTGCAGGGGTGGAAACTAAAATTAAGACGGGTGAAGAAGGACAGTCCATGCCCTGAGAGAGTAAGACCTAACGTCTCAGCTAATTGGTGATAATTGACTGGGGCCATATTAGCATATTTAGATCTCTGATACTAATGGCCAATCAACACAAACACTTAGGGCATCTAAAAGGTTGTTACCACCCAGTCTCTCTCTCTGGCACTCACATACACTCACACTAATACACACAGGCCAGAGTGAGTATATTCATTTTTCTGCATTTGTCTTACTTCATGATTCTATTCATTATCATAGTCTTTTTTTTCAAGCTTGCAAGTTGATGATGAATTGATGCAGGCTTGAAAACAACATGGTTCTGTCAGGTTTGCTTAATGCTTGAGTGGGAACTTTTTTTAATAAAAATTAAGAAAAATAATCACTGTATCTAAAATGTGACTGTATCTCTGAATGTGCTTGGTTGTATAAATTAATTTCTGAGTGAATGAATAGGGAAGGCCGTACCCCCCTCCCTCTTCACCTTCTTGATTGGATTGGGAGACAGGCTGATGAGTATGTGCGCGTGTGTTTTTGTGTGTGTGCAGGAGGGGGCTGTGGGTGACCCTCAAGCACAATGGGACAGCCCTGGAGCTCATTCAGCAGCTGTGGGTTTCCCAAGATCACACAATGATGCCGGTCGTGCCACTTGCAAGTCCTATAAGTGGCACAACTGTCAGCGTTCACAAGTTTGAATGGAAGCGGCGAGCCCAGCCTGCAGCCCCTCCTGGGCCTGCGGCTGACCACTAAACACACCCGCTAACTTCTCCTCCTTGGTTCACGTAGCCACTGGTGGGGCCACAGGGGCCAGCTCTGCTGTGGGGTCTCCTAATTGCCCTGTGAAGGGTCGGATTGGGGGGTGGTTGCTCTCTGTGCTTGCCAAAAAACATGGCACCATAAGGTTGAAACACAAAAACTGGCAAGCCTGTCAAAAAAGAGCCACTGGGCTGTGTGAGTGAACACAGCCACCCACAAACACGCAGTCGCACATCTTACATTATGATATTAAATGGCTTTTAATGTTTAATGAACAATACTAACTTGACTGATCTTCAAAAACATATAAATTGTCAAAATTGATGGTTGATGAGACTATAAATTTCAGTGGTAAGAATCACAGCTGAGATTACTGGATTTGAAAAAAGATTATACAGAAAAATAGATATACAGTCTTTATATGCTTGATAAAGCTGCCTATTCATTATTGTTGCTTGTTCATTAAGTCCATAATAAACATGATGCTTTCCCATGGCTAAAAAATTTAAGCAAGTTCAGTTCTAAAACCCTGGACTGCCTCATGTTTATAGTGACCTGACTTTGCATGTACAGCACACACAGTATCCTCTTTAAAAATGTACGTGCAAAGAAACTTAAAATACCATGAAAATCAGAGAACCAAAAAGGATCTCTCTGTCACAAAGAATGATAGATTAGCAGACACCTCAAAGATTTTTAAAAGGTGTCAAAAGATCCCAGCAAGTTTTAGATCAGACATGCAGTATGTGTAAATTGTGCACTGGATGTATGCTCACTTTAGTTTCCTCTACTCGTATGGAGTCCAGTAAGTAATGCAGAAGCTCCTGGCTGTCTTGTTGCTGGTAGCCCTTGAACCGTGGAGCTCTAAAACAACAAAATAAAAACAGATGAAAGTCAAGAACTACAGAGATGCAGCAATTCTTGAAATGAAAGGGAGAAGAATCAGACCATGTAAACTCTCTGTGCAGGGAGGAGACATAAATGTGCAATAATATACTCGTGCTATCATTCTCCATGCCGAGCACGTAAGTATATTGTTGGGATTTTACAAAAAGAGCAAAATTCAAGAAACATTATTATTATGAATAGCCTTTGTTCCAGGCTGACAATATAAGGGTTAAATACAAAGACAAACCACAGCCTGGAATAATCAATAGTTAAATCACAGCTCTACCATGCTCCTTATCAGCATTTATTTCTATGATCACTTGCTGAGCAATTTGTCAGGGCTGGATCTCCATCCTGGACATGAATGCTAGGGTGGTTAGAGGGGAGGCTCTCCTTGGGTCCGTCCCCTGGCTGTCCACGCTAAGGCAGATGTGAGGACAGATGCCAGGGCCAGATGGGCAGCCAAGGCTAGAGCCACCGCAACCTGTTGGGCCAAGCCAGCCACATAACCACAGGACAGGTTGGTCCGACAGGCACAGTACACAGCAAAGGACCACGTTGGTGGTTACAGGAGCCATCAGTCAAATGTTGATGATGTTGGGAGGGGAGGGGGGTTAACTCCATCTAAAGGCTCTATGGAGGTAATTTACCGGTACTTCAAGACTAGTGGTCTTCAGGGTCCAGAATGAATGGATCGTCAGTCATTTTGGCAAGGAAAAGACTATCCTCTCTGGTTTGATAGGAGAGTTGTTTAAGGGAATTCTGATGACAAATTCTTTGACATAGCAGAAGACTGGTAGCAATGAATCGAGATTTTTGTTGTTGTCCATGATGTCTTTTCTGAACAATTAATATTGGTGGATAAACAAAAAGTAGCTGACTTTTACTGTAAATGTATTTCTCCACGTCCCTGTTTGTTTGTTAATTAGCAGGTAGCGCAATAATTACTGAACAGATTACAACAAACTTGGAGGGATGAGCTACTGGTCAGGTAAGAACCCATTACATTTTGGTGTGGAGCCACATCAGGGGTGGATCCAGGAATTTCTTTATCCATTTCTTTAACATCGATAGATGTTAACATTTTAAATTACATAACACAATGTATATGCATAGCTTAAATTAGGGCCAACAATTGTATGAAGAGAAATATTTGAAATCAATATCGATAATTATCAGGATAAATATCAAGTTATTATTTCTTTTCAAGCATCAAGTAAGATTTTAGCTCCTTCTGCCTGACGGTTGTGCACTCTGATTTATGAGAGGAGAATGATAAATAATCATGTACACCAAAAACAATTTGGAGATTTGAGGTGGATCAATTATGCGTTATCCCTCCTCACTGTGCTTAAAAAAACACCTAAGCAATATATTGACATATAGTGAACCTTTGTTATATTTCTATTTGTGAAAGTTATATATTGATTATCATTGGAAATATTTTATTGTCCAACCTTTGGATAAATATATGAGTTGTCTTTTTATATGGCAGTTTGGATCCAGTGTTTTTTAGCCAAATAATTTCATTCTTAAGCCTATTTATAAAATATAATTCATATAAAATGAATCCAGTCTTTAAGACAAGCTGACTTGTGGCCCAAGAACGGACATCCGAGGCTCGGGGAGAGATAGCCAACCACCTGCCCTCAACACAGGTTAACCAGGAGGTTTGGAGGAGCCCAATGCCCCCCCTCCCTTACATGCTGACATGATCTCTGTCTCTTATGCCCTGTTCGTGCAGACACATGGAGAGGGTTAGATGGAGGGATGGGGAGCACATATGCCATTTATTCGCCGGCTCTAAAAATTAACAGCATGTGAAGGAATGTCTCCCTCTTGTTCCGCTGACTAGTCGTCTATATCCCAAGAGAGAGACACTCACACACACAGAGACTTAAAAAGGAAACAGAGATAAAATGAGTGAAACAGGGAAAAAAAGGAAAAAATGACACAGAATGAATGAAAAATCTTGGTTGGGATCAGTGGGAATGAGGAGGTCTGGAAGCTCATCCCCGTGGAGAGAAGCAGAAGGGCCCTGTAGCGCTGCTCGCAATCTGGCCAATGCAAACAGCTGCGGTGTTAACACAATTAATAGCCGGATGAGTTAGTACCAGACACAAGACCACACAAGCCCCTCCTCAAAAACACACACGGATGAACAAAACATTGTACCCGCAGTCCCGCACAACAGTTCACAAAATAAATTCATCCAACATTTACTCACTTACAGCCATGAACTATAAAAATGTGACTCAAACAATATGTTCATAAAAATATTTTTGGGGTAAATAGTGGCATGTGCTGGGCATATATGACTTAGTCTAAATACCAATATGTAAATAGAAAATATTGCATGCAAATTAGATTCTTCTTTTAACAAAATAAAAATATAACAACACTGTTAACTGCTGTTATATTTTCTTTTACATAAAGTTTACCAACAATTAAAAACATTACAATTGTGAAGAGTGTGAGTGAGTTGGTGATGACAGTCAGCAGAAAAAACATCAAACATCAGATATATCTAAATGTTTGAATTTGAGTCATGACAATGGTAACCAATGACGACATCAGTAACCAGTGTCCTCATGTGTGTCTCACCCAAGGGAGACATGCCAGGAAATAAATAAAATATGATGAATAGCAAAAGGTGTAACAATAGGGATGTCATGACACCAAAAATGACAGCACACATGCACACACATAAGTTTCGGCAACCTGTTGCTGAATCCAGACTTCCATCCATCCATTATTTATACTGCTTATCCTTTTGAGCGCTGAAGCGGGGCGTGATCCAATTCCAATCTCCAGCAATCACAACATCTGACGGAAGTTAAATGAAGTTCTATCATATTTTCAGAATTTTGGAATTGACCTAGTACTTTAAAATGTTTTGATTTGTTTTCACGGGTTTTATTTTTCCTCATCAGCAGACAGGCCCAACCTCTGTGTGTGCATGTTATCTGTATTCATGTGGGTGCATATACAGTGCCTTGCATAAGTATTCACCCCCTTTGGACTTTTCTACATTTTGTCATGGTATAACCACAGATTAAAATTTATTTCATCGTGAGTTTATGTAATGGACCAACACAAAATAGTGCATCATTTGGAAGTGGGGGGAAATATTACATGGATTTCACAATTATTTACAAATAAAAATCTGAAAAGTGTTGAGTGCATATGTATTCACCCCCTTTACTGTGAAACCCCTAACAAAGATCTGGTGCGACCAATTGCATTCACAAGTCACATTTGCAAGTCACATAATTAGTAAATAGGGTCCACCTGTCTGCAATTTAATCTCAGTATAAATACACCTGTTCTGTGACGGACTCAGAGTTTGTTGGAGATCATTACTGAACAAACAGCATCATGAACACCAAGGAGCTCACCAAACAGGTCAGGGATAAAGCTGTGGAGAAATATGAAGCAGGGTTAGGTTATAAAAAAATATCCAGAGCTTTGAACATCTCTCTGAGCACCATAAATTCCATCATAAGAAAATGGAAAGAATATGGCACAACCGCAAACCTACCAAGAGGAGGCCGTCCACCCAAACTGAAGAGTCGGACAAGGAGAAAATTAATCAGAGAAGCAACCAGGAGGCCAATGGTTACTCTGGAGGAGTTGCAGAGATCCACAGCTGAGGTGGGAGAATCTGTCCACAGGACAACTATTAGTCGTCTACTCCACAAATCTGGCCTTTATGGAAGAGTGGCAAGAAGAAAGCCATTGTTGAAAGGGATCCATAAAAAATCCCGTTTGGAGTTTGCCAGAAGCCATGTGGGAGACACAGCAAACATGTGGAAGAAGGTGCTCTGGTCAGATGAGACCAAAATTGAACTTTTTGGCCTCAATGCAAAACGCTATGTGTGGCGAAAACCCAACACTGCCCATCACCCTGAGCACACCATCCCAACAGTGAAACATGGTGGTGGTAGCATCATGCTGTGGGGATGCTTCTCTTCAGCAGGTACAGGGAAACTGGTCAGAATAGAGGGAAAGATGGATGGAGCCAAATACAGGGAAATCCTTGAAGAAAATCTGATGCAGTCTGCAAAAGACTTGAGACTGGGGCGGAGGTTCATCTTCCAGCAGGACAATGACCCTAAACATACAGCCAGAGCTACAAAGGAATGGTTTGGATTAAAGAATGTTAATGTCTTAAAATGGCCCAGTCAAAGCCCAGACCTCAATCCAATAGAGAATCTATGGCAAGACTTGAAGATTGCGGTTCACAGACGGTCTCCATCCAATCTGACTGAGCTTCATCTTTTTTGCCAAGAAGAATGGACAAACCTTTCCATCTCTAGATGTGCAAAGCTGGTAGAGACATACCCCAAAAGACTTGCAGCTGTAATTGCAGCGAAAGGGGGTTCTACCAAGTATTGACACAGGGGGGTGAATACTTATGCACCCAACAGATGTCAACTTTTTTGTTCTCATTATTGTTTGTGTCACAATAAAATTTATTTTGCACCTCCAAAGTACTATGCATGTTTTGTTGATCAAACGGGAAAAAGTTTATTTAAGTCTATTTGAATTCCAGTTAGTAACAGTACATAATGGGAAAAAGTCCAAGGGGGGTGAATACTTATGCAAGGCACTGTATGTGTGTGCGTGTTCGTTGCAAGCCAGAAAACGAGATGGAATCCATTGTTGCAATTTCTATCATGGATGTGTGGCTTTTTTCATAAAGGCCTATAATCAAAATTGAAAAGATGTGGGTATATTATACAGAGCACCTGGGTGGAGAGGAGAGCCAGCATACTTTTCATTTGTTTTAATATACAAGTCCAGTGTCTGTCCTAATAAGTAATCAGTTCTTGAGAGAGTATGTACTGTGGACAAATGCTTCTGAGTGGTCTTTTTGTCCAATGTATACATTTTACATGCATGGAGAGCACAAATAATTAATTGACCTAATATAGACAACCTGTACAAGATTATGAACCCTGCCTTCCTGTTCCTATAGGTGGAAAATTATTTTACCCTGTAATTAAATGATATTTCCCCCCAGATGAGCTTAGACTGCAGACCGGGACCCTCCCTGGCACCAGATAGAGAGTGTGGTGCTGACCATCCAACCCACATAGCTTGGCACGAGTGTGAGCACAGACCAGACCACTTCCGCAGGCCAGAGGAGCAGAGGAGGCAGGCTGTTGGGTACTCAGCTGGTTGAGGTCAAACACATGTGTACACACACATGGGGAAACACACATACACTTGCACAAAACTGGGCTCGATCAGGCTCCAGTGTTGCACATAAACACTCAGACTGACCCTGATCTGAGCCAAAAAAGCTTTCATTAACCTGCCTGTCAGCACAAACACACTGGATTACACAGTAAAAGAGAAATGGAAAAGCGCTGTCACTTTCCTCGGGTCAAGGGCAGACCCAACCCTCTTGGAGCGACAAGAGCTAGCGGAGACAAGTGAAGATGACAGGCTACATTTACAGAGTGCGGCCATCTTAAAGGTCACTACAATGGAGAGAAATGTCCTAGTCCACAGGAGCAGTTCTTGACCCTGTCATTTCAACGACAAGCTTTAGACAAGTCTGAATGTGGACTAGCTACTGTGTGGAGGAGTTTAAAAGAGAAAAATGGAAAAGCTCAGCCTCGTTCAGAATGCAGCTGTAATCACTCACACTGTGTGGATGTTAGTATGTGAATGAGACCTTGAGAGAGTTCTTTCGTAAACTGAACTTTCAAAATAAACAGAATAGCTTTCACACTCCTGTTAAAACTGAAGAGCCAATCATTGTTACAGAGAGGTAATAAAAACAAACTGAATGGCCAAAGCTGTCATATTTAATCTAAAGATCAATATTAACGCATGCATTGATTTAGTAACATGCAAGGAAATATTCCAGCCTAAAAGTTGTCAGAGATGCCAGACTTCTTCTGGAATGTTATAACAAGCAGAATTGATTAAATCAGTATCACTGGTAAGAAAAATTCAAGACAAGATTTTGTGAGGTTTTTCATTTTAAAGTACATTATCACTCAGCAGAGAACATACCTCCACCAAGGCCCAACAGTTCCCTTATGGAACCACATTTAATTATTCAAATTAGACCAAACAATACACACTCAAAAATATCAAAAAATATTATTATGATTATAATGCTCTACAGTACATTTGATTGTCATTCAAGCATTCACACATACATTCAGACAGTAAATCTGTTGGCAGGACTTTTTCTTTGAGGGGTATACCGGAATCAAACCGCCGACCTTCTGCTTCAAAATGTCATGTTTTTTTGTCAAAGAGAATTAACAATCATGTGAAAATAAGATATTTTTTTAATGACTGTTGCAAATAACACTATTCGAGAACCCAGCAACAAAACACATTGTCCATCCGGATTCTGAGCTACTTTCACATTGAAAGTACCTCAGAATTGTATCACCCGATATTGATTTGGCTATTTGTCACACCAGTGAATAACTGAAGATTAAAGTTTAAATTTTTTTTTTTTTTTAGATCATCATTATCAAGCCAGCTCTATCTGTGTTTAGGAAAATGCTGACAAATATTAAAAAGGCGTTTATCACATGTTTGAGTTAATTTTGAAAACTGTTCTTTTTTCTTCAGCATATTAAGTCTTGATTTTTACATTTACCTTAAGGAGGATCTACAAAACTACAACAAACTGGCCCTAAAAATTGGTCACTTGTGGTACCATATGGGAAATATTCACATCTCTATTCAAATGCATGTCAATGGAATAGATTAACCCTAAATACCACGCGTGAGTGCGATGCTTGCTGTCTGAATGCACAATTGCCTGCATGTGTTCCGTACGCTGAGGTGGTACCAGGTGAGGTGGCAGCGCGCACACACACACACACACACACACACACACACACACACACACACACACACACACACACACACACACACACACACACACACACACACACACACACACACACACACACACACACACACACACACACACACACACACACACACAAGCTCGGTACCAGAATAACTTTCAAAGCCATACCAGAGATGTACCCAGTCATCCAACATTAAATACCCTGCTCACCCACCTGCACTTCAACAGTACACAACACCCCCACCAACCCACTATCTTACATACACACACACAGGCTGGACCCAACCAGCAGTGCACCATGCTCAAAGAAGAACCCAGCCGTTCATAAAAGAGAGGATTCCAACTGCCCAGTACACAAAAGTGCAGCCATGAATATGCCTGTCACACAGCCTGTTAGACCTTGTGCTGGATCCAACATGACACAGGTGGTACAGCAGTGTGGCAAGTAGCAGAAAGAACTGCAAATACCTAGCTGCTGCTCAGTGTTTACCATGGTCCACTGCAGTATGTTGAGATTAAAGTGTGTAAAAGGCATTCAGCTTGTGACCGGGTGCTTCCTGGGTCTGGCTGGTTGAAATGGTCACTGCCAGTAAGGGGGTTTTAAGCTGTGGCTCTGCTATTATGTGTTGCTGTTGTTATTATGGGGAACTGCAATGGCACAGTTTGACGACTTCACTGACCCTGAGCTCAAATATCTGCATACAGATTCAGGGCTTTCTACAGGGATATGAATAAACAGGCCAGTGGGGAAAAAGCAACAAGCCACTGGGGTCCGGGTGCATGACCCTCCAGAGAAAAAAGTAATGCCATTGCTTCTTCATATACATTGATGTTAATTATGACGTATGTAAACATGCAGTGAATTATTTCAAAAGAAAAATAAGGAGAAGGAAGATTTAGAATGAACATTCACCTTGTTTCACACAAAGCAGGAGGAAGTGATTCAGTGACAAGACAAACTTTTAGCCATGAATAAAATGTATGCTGTGAAAAAAATCATATCATATGTTACTGCAGGAGTGTTTTTAGACCTACACATTATATCATAATTACTTTACAAAACATGATTTGGAGAATCTGACATAACTAAATATTGTTTAAAGAGTAGTGACGTGAGAAATGAATCAGTCCTCTCTCCCCTCTGCTGCTGTGACTGGTACCACTGTCAAGGGGGGTAGTTTTCTAGAGCTGAACCAGATTCATCACTCAGACCGACATTTTTTGTTTTAGCTTCTCTATAACAATTTGGTATTAGCTTTACAACCACACTGTTGTTAGGTAAAACATGTCTCCTGCACACTGCCACCAACTGTTTCTACCACATTTCTACATGTTTATTGAACAGGTGGTTTGATTAAGTTCTTAATCTGTCTTAGAAGCGTAGTCAAATGGGAGAAAGTCAAAATATGAGAGCACAGTAAAATTGTATGTAACTAGGAGAACTTAGTAATTAGTAGTCAAGTATTTGGCCAACAGCCGCAGATTATGGAAAATACTGTGAGTAAAGGTAATAGTATCCTCCCTGGTAATTTTCATGTTAATAACAATACAAACTGAGATGAAAAGGTCCGTTCTAACTTCCATAATGTTAATTAAATGATCTATGAATAAGTAGGGGTTGACGCAGTTGTTTTTGTTTCCTATCTTAAACTATCATTACTGCATTACCTGTATGACTCCACCAAACAGTGCAGTTTCTACATATTTCTACATAATTTTGTCAATGTTGACCTACACTTCAGATGTAATAAAACAGAAAAATATAACATGCCTCTATACTGTTCCTGTGGTGTCATCCAAGTGTCGGCAAGGATGGAAACTCGGTGTAAATGACCTTGTTTCGAGTCGAATGTGAATGTCCGGGCTTGCGGACAATTGGATGACACCAAACGAGCAGTTTGGAGGCATGTTGTGTTTTTTCTGTTCTAATACGTCTGAATTCTAGGTCACCTTTGACTTCAATTGTATTGAACTTTGCGTCAACAAAGTTTACCCCTGAGACTCCAGAAGTGTTTTGTGGACTTAAAGATTTCACCCACCCATCCATCGGCATAGTGGTGAGTAGTGAGTGAATTTCCATTTTTAGGTGAACTATACTTTTAGGTAGTCTTGAGATAACACATTCAAAAGGCCAAAACATGTTTTTTGAGTCCACCGTGACATTTACCTTTGACCACCGAAATCAAAACAGTTAATCGGTGAGTCCAAGTAAACATGTGGGCCAAATTTAAATTAATTTCATTTAGGTGTTTCTGGTGGGTTATATTCACAAGGCAAAATGTGTTTCAGAGGTCAAAGACCAACTTTGACCAACAAATTCTAAGCAGGTCCTCCATGAGTCAAAGTGAATTGTGCCAGATGCAATGAAATCCCCTAGGGGCAGTCCTGATGCATCCCATTCACAGCACGTGAGGCCACTGTTACCTTGATCTTTGACAACCAAATTCAAATGAGTTCATCGTGTAAACCAAATATGTGTACCTAATTTGAAGAAATTTCCTCTAGAAAGTTTTGAGATATTGCATTAATGAGAATGGGAAGGAACAACCCCAAAACATTATGCCTTCAGTAGCCGGAGGCATAGAAACAAAGAGTTGAATTTTATATTAATCAAAAAACCTGTTGACTTCCTACTGTTTAACCCAAATTAATGCCGCAGGTATCATCCGCACTTAAGCAATGCATTAGGATACCCAAACATTTGTCATTGCATGAGCACTTACAAATGAGATGATCTATGGTGAAAGGAAGTATAAGGAGTAGTGCCTTACTTCTGACAGAGCTGGTTGAAAAGGATCTTGGGATTGACGTGGCCTTTCCCGGGTTCTTTCATGGTTTGGAGGAAGAGAAACATGGCTGATGTCAGGGGCTCTGGATTAGGCAGCGTTACTGTCAAGAGACTCTGGAAGACATGGAGACAAAATTAAGAAAAATTTACTTCTAATTTGTTATGGCAGGAATGACAAGCAAAAAAGTTTATACAGTAGAAATGGACTTATTCTTTCATTTTTATAGTAAATGGGGAACTTGGATGTTTTATAACAACTTACTGATTCTTATTCTAGACAAATATTTTTAACAGATCCTTGGGGCTTACAAAGCCACTAAATAATTCCCTAGCACCTACCAAGTGCACTGATCATGAGAGGAGAGCTGCCATGAGCGGGCGTGGCTGGAAATACTATTTGACGCATACAGCTATTAATCATAATACATATTATATGTATAGACCTTTTAAGAAGGTACTCAAAGGCACCTAACATGGTAAAAACAGTGACAGTACAAACAAAACAACAAGGCAACATTATGGAAGTTAAAAGATCATATATTACATAAATAAATCGCAGATTTAAAGCAGATTTAAAAAGGAGCGTTTGAGTACATTTCTGAAGGAGGTGAGTGAGGGAGAATGTCTGAGGTGTTGGGGGAGAGAGTTTCCAGTGGGAGGGGGAAGCGATGCAGAAGGTCCCGTCCCCCCAGGTTCGGTGCTTGGACAGGGTAAGAGGGGTGATGAGGTTGGTGGATCAGACGTTGTGCATGGGATTGTGCCAGTGCAGGAGGTCAGAGAAGTAAGCGGGGGCGAGGATGTGGAGGGCTTTGTTTGTGATGGAGAGAATTTTAAACAGTATTCTTTGTTGAATTGGGAGCCAGTGAAGGTTTTGAAGGAGGGGGGTGATGTGGTCTCTGGTACAGACGGGGAGCTGAGTTTTGTAATTTGTTGACGACTTTGTTGGATGTTGTCTTAAAGGATGCTATTCCATCATATAGTTGAGTCATGAGGTGATCAGGGTGTGGATGAATGTTTCAGCAACTGAGGGGGAGAGGGAGGGGCGTATTCAGGAAATGTATTTTAGGTGGAAGAAGGCTGCTTATGTAATATGGTTGACGTGGTGTTCAAAGGACAGGGTTGAGACGAAGATGAGTGGATGCGGGAAGAGTGGAGCCACCGATGGAGAGGGAGAAATTGTGGCAGGAGTTGGTGATTGATTTGGGGCTGATGAGTATTTTCAGATTTTCCGCTGTTGAGGGTGAGAAAGTCCAGGTCTTTATATCTGTGAGGTAATTTGTGAGGGTGGAGCAAGTGACGGGAGTGATGGATTTGGTGGAGATGTAGAGTTGGGTGTTGTCACCATAGCTATTCAGTATAATACCAGTGGAAGTAGGGTATATGTTTGGATGAAGGCACTTAGAAGCTAGGTGTGTCTCCTACCAATCAGCTTACATAAGTTACAGTGAAATTCTAATTGGGTAGATTCCCCTAGAGCCTGCAAGTAGGACCTTTATAACAGAGAGCTAATCAGGAACCTCTGTACTGAAGGACACTGGGCACTGCAGAAGCGGCACCCTACAATAAATAATTTGTCCTCTCTGTGGTCTGGTTAAATAAGACTAAACTTTGAGAGGAAAACAATACATTCTAGAAAAATTTACCAAATTAGTGTCCACAGGGGGGGAGATCCTCAGCTTGTATCCTTTCTCCTTCACTTCCTGGATGAGCTCAATGAGCACGTGCGTCTGGGATAAATTCTGTGGGGATAGAATACTATTATTTTCACCATGTCACATAAAACTTGATTATGAATTAACAATGAATTGAATGGCATTGGGAAAAGGTATGCAGGTACGAGAAGACACTGAAGTTGAAAAATCATTAAGAAATCAGTGGAGCATAAGACTGGTCATATCTTACTATTTATCAAATAAAAAGTGCCATCAACAATATCTTAGACAGGTAAAATACAAACACTGGTACCACAAAAAAACTTTTATAATCCTTCAAAGATAAGAAACCGTTACCAAACGTAGTTTGTGGCAATTCAATGGTCAATTAAAATATCCTCGTTGAGAGTTACCTACATTTTGGTTAGAATTAAAAATCATGTGGTGAGTTCATTATTCTGAAAGAGGCTTTCAAATCTGTCTAGGATCTATGAGTTTGAAATGTAGAGATCCTTGGTGAGGAGGTAGCCTGAAGCAGCCATTGTCCCTTCATGTTAGAGGAGCATCTTTTCCTCCGCTTTCAAGAGATATTTGTTTTGTCACATCCTAGCAATGAAGACAGTTGCTATGGAAAACACACAATGGAGCTGGCATTGTGAATGCAGACACAACTCATCCTTTGACAATTATGTGTTTTCACCAGAAAGATTGCAATTTTCAAGGAAACAATACAAACAGACAGGGTGAGGGAGGGAAAAGCATGTAAAGCGCGCTCACTCGAATTTCAATCAACGAGGAAGGCCCTGAGGGTGATTAACAAAATGGAGGGAAAAACAGCTTCATTGTTGAAGAGGCACGTCAGTTTGCAGTCACCATGACACGACCAGAGAAAGACTGGGGAGGCTCTATAGCTGTGTTGTATGTGAACGTGCTCTGCACCAACTGAGTGCCACTCATGCATGGGCAGGTGAATGTGTCCAAGCCAGCACTGCTTTTACTGCTGCATTGAATATACTCCAAAATGATCTCAAGGTCTAACCTGTTTACAATCAGTCATTAAGAGAATGTAATCTGGTTCATATTGGCCAGACTCCTCAGAAGCACTGTGTGGGATGTGTTTATGCTTTGTAAAGGCAAACATATGCATATTGTCATGTTAGAATGGAAATCCCTGTGACTCATTAGGCTATCACAAAGTCCATTGAGATAAAGCCATGACTGAGAAGCAGGTTATCTTCAGTAAGACATCCACTTAAAAATAATGAGATCATGCAGAAGATTTATAATGACAGATACAAGCAATCATACTTACTTATGTCAATTCATAAGGTACTGGTTCTAACCCTATGGTGTTGTACTATGCAGCATCTATCTGACAATCCGCAGTATGTAGTTAATGCAGAAATCTCTCTGTATGTGCCTCGCATATCGAGAGAACTGTTCATCTTATTAGCTTTACACTCGCCATGTGTATGTCCATGTGTCAAGGCCTGAGGAAGTTGAGCGGATTTCCTTCATGTGAGCTAGTATTTAGAAAAGTTGTGAACTCGAATCTGCAGACTCTCGTTTACTTATAGCCGACATGCAATGTTAAAGAAAAACACCAGTAAAGTAAATTATTCAAACTTATATCGAAACCCCAGAAATGAATACTCTGCACCATAGACGGTATATAAAGCTCTGCACAAAATGTGCAGCAAGCAAACACTAAAATGAGACAGTATGTTGTAGAACTGATTGAGGAGGACTCACTCATGACGAGGAATAATTCTGAAGTAGCTCCGCAACAGTACCACAGGCCACGCGAACAGTACATCCCAAACCATCAGATTCAGAACAGTCACTGCACTAGTATTTCATCATACGTGACAAAAATATGTATGTTGTTTTTTCCCCGTTACCGTTCCTTTTTTCTAAGTTATAGCAGACAAATTCAACCAGGAAATTATAATGTTAGTTAGTAATACCAACCTGCATGACAGCATTGAAGAAACAGGTGTTGCCAAGGTTATTGATGCCTTTGACAGGAACCAAGGTGCTGTTACTGGTTGGATTCTTGCCTTTGGATGGCTCAGAATAATCTGATGCTTCCTCTCGCAGCTTGATGATCTTGGGTGATGCTGCTAGAACACAGTAGCCGGATCTCATAAACAATGTTTAATGGTAAAATGCAGCAAAAGACAACAGTGTAGCCTGCAAGTTAGAGAAATGTTGTGAGGTTACGGTGTGAGGGAAATCTCTGAAACTGACAAATGATTCAATTTCTAAACCCTGTTTTCAATTGTATAGTTATTTTTGTGCCACGACTTGGCAGCCGAGCCTGAAGCTGCAGCTGAGATGGTGGCTGGGTTGTCAATTTGGTTGAGAATGAGGGTGAAAGTCGACCTTGCAGCTGAAAAAATTTCAGCTTCCCTTAAAAATGGGATTACAGCTTGATGCAGGAAGAAAAAAAAAGGGCTTGGCCTTGAAGCGAGACAGGGGCTGGGAGCAGGCTGCTGGGATGGCAGCTGGAAGGAAAGCTGGGTCATTTGGGGAAGCAGATGACAGCTGTAGAAGTTTCCGCTGGTTAGTGAGGGAGGGGTGGGGGAAGGGGTTGGAGAGAAGATTCTCCAGAGCCAGCTGTTTGTCCCGATCACCAATGAAAACTAACCTTAAACAGCAAATAAGACACAGATGGTCCAAAGCTAACGGTGTCATACAGTGTGCTAGGGCAGACTGGAGTAGGTACTGTAGCTGTGTGATGGCGTGCCAGCAGCTAACAACAAAGTTAACACCACAATGACGTAAAAGCAATAATTCTTAAGTACCATGTGATAGCAACTACTGATTCCAAGAAATAGACATTAGATTAAAGAGGTTAAAGCTTTCATGCAGTCTGTTTAGTTAAAAAGAATGGAGTGTATTCTGTCTACATCCTGAATTATCAGCATGTATAAAGCCAGGATGGATAAGACTGACACTGAACCTTTGTGGCAACAACAGATAAGAGATACTTTAATTTTCCTACACCTTGCATTGTGCCATAAGAAGAGGTCGGATCCAATGAAGCTTTGAGCAGAGTTATAACATGCAAACAAATATTATAGATTAGATAGAGCAGATTTTTCCTCTGACGCCAGAGTAATTTAATACAGAGAAGATATGACTATAGGCATACTGAAAAACACGGCACTTAAAGTACAAATGAGTTTGGAAACAACAGCAGATTCCAAACAATGTACAATAAAAATGTAATAACCTGCAAAAAGGAGGTCATGTGTCGTATGTGTTTGTTTGTTTGATATTTAGCAGGATTAAGCAAAAACTACAGGACAGATTATTAAGAAACTTGGTGGAAGAATGTGATATGTATCAGAAAAAAATCAATTTTAAAATCAGCTCCACTCCTACTCATGTTGTATATAATATGTTTAATAAAGCAAATATATTGGTTTGCTTTAGACTGAGAACAGTTTTTTTCTATTTGACTGCGAAAACTGGATGATATCTTCATTTAGAGGAAGAAAAGCATTTGGCCAATATGCTTGCACAATAAAACAATTTAGTTTTTTACTCTGGGAAATGACAAACCGAACATACCTCGTCTTTTTATCTCAGTAGTTTTATCAACAGTTCACTTTATTGTGAACTGTGGCTGTTCTGGTTTTCAAGATAAAAAAGAAAGTAAGGTTGCAAATATGGATGATGCACATACACTGAGTTGCCTGCTTATACATGAAACATATTTAGACCGTTATCTGGAAAAATCCTGAACGAGGAGAAAAAATCTCTTTATGAGTCCGCACATAGATTTGTTATAGTTATATATAACATTTTTTGTGTGTTTTTCTATTATATTTCTATTTATCAAAAAATGAGTCTGTTAGTTCGCAGGATTGAGCAAAAACTACCAAATGTATTACCACGAAACTTGGTGGAAGGGTGTGGTATAGGACAGGGAAGAAGTCTAATTCGGATCAGGGGGCGGATCCAGCACATTTTTCCATTTTCTTTAACATTACAAGATGTTTGTAGAGGCATTTTTAAACATTTTCCTGGATTAAATAATAAATCATGAACAGAAAACTGGATAGTGAATATATATATGTGGTTTCATAAGGTGACTATTGGGCCTTGGCAGAAGAAAACATCTCTGAGAGCCTTTCTCGTTACTATCTGACTGATTCTACTTAATTGGTAGGAGGGGATTTGATTTTATTAAGGATCAACATTGTATACTCTTGTTAATATTGAATAGAAGTTGGGTCAGAGCAAAGTAGTAGGCAGAGCCTTTATTATGTGATGTAGGTTACA
The DNA here is from genome assembly GCF_947347685.1 of Pleuronectes platessa. Lineage (NCBI taxonomy): Eukaryota > Metazoa > Chordata > Actinopteri > Pleuronectiformes > Pleuronectidae > Pleuronectes > Pleuronectes platessa. The sequence continues at coordinate 24,856,179 of NC_070635.1, read as the reverse complement.
ACATCACATAGATCGTTGAATACACAAGCATGAGAGTTAACACTGTGTAGCTGGTCCATTGCAACATTATACCTAAGTCACTATGATTGCCTATGGTTCTTTAACAAAGTGGCAAGTCAGTCATGGTAATACATTTACAATGCTAAAAATGCTATCATTGTCTTAAAGAATGCAATGAGGTTTGTACTATATAGTAAATAAAATGTAATATTAATACTTTTTATTAATATGTATTATTTTCTGATAGCCAATTTTACTGGGCATATATTGATGCCCTAGGCCCATCAGACTAATACTGGTAAACAAGAAGGTTTTCCTTGAGCACTTCACCACCACAAGCCAGTCAAGAGAGCAGGCTGGCAGAGAGATCACTGGCCGGGACCCGCTTATGTCCGAGCCAAAGAAATTCAATTGACCCATAAACCATCATAATCATCATAACAGCCTGCACTTTTACTCTCACAATTCTTCTCCTGAACACAAAAATGACCTTGCCTTCGCACAAATTCTATTCACAAAGCCACTCCTTGCGCATAACACATTCAATGAAAAAGCAATTCAACCTACAGCTTTTCCTCCTCAAGGCCAAGGACATCAGCAGGATTGCCCAAGCCACAGTCGGTGGAATGTGAACCTTGGGCTTTTCACTCGTGGCCTGGTAATTTACATGTTATATATCTATAAATTTTCTTTCAGGTAACTTCCACTCAAAAAGGTGTGAAAGTGTCACTTTTCTGTCTAACTGAGTAATTTAGCCTTGAATTGGCATTTTTTGGATGACATGTGGAGAGAGCATTGTCCTGTCGGTTGTGTTCTAGTTTTGGGATCGAGGAGGTAAGGGCGAGGTTCAGCTTGCCGGGACAGCATGCTGTTGTGGCACTCTACCCAGTGGTGCTAAATACATCTGGCCCTCCATGCTGGCAACATCTGGAGGCCTATTTCCATCCTCAATATGTAGCCATAAGGGAGTTCCCATATGTCAACACACACACAATGCATGGACAAGTGGAGATGGGGAAAAAACTGTAACCCCCAACCCCCCCCCCCCCAAAAAAACTTGAAAAAACTAACTCTATTATCAGATTTGGTGAGAGTCTGGGAAGGTGTGAAAACATGTGTCTACGCTAGTGTTGACAACTGAGCCAAAGAGAAAGTAAACGAGAGAAAGACAGAGTGTGTACATGAATGAGTGTGTTTACTTGTTGTGGTGTTTTTGAGCAGAGACCCAAAATCAACAGCAACTCAAGTCGGGGAGCTACAACTGACACTCAAGTTAAGAGGCAGCAGAGGAATGACTAACTGGGCGGAATGGGGATGCCGACGGACACAATCTGCATCTGGGACCGTCACCCAAGGTAAACAATGTTCAGGGAGCCATCTGGTTAAGAACGGGGAAAGGGGGGGCTTAAGAGGGCAGTGGAGGGGGGATGCAGTGGATGGAGGGAAGGGTTGCAACGAGCACAAGCATATGGAAAAACAGATTTTTCCTCTCCCTGCAGCAGTCAGTGAAGGCAAATGTCAGCATGCGCTGCGTCCACGCTTGACTGTGCTGCACTCGGCACCACCACCTGGCCCTCCTTGCTCAGCCACCGAGTATGGGCAGCAGTGACACTGCGGAGCCTTTCCCCAGGGTAGGAGGAAAAGCATCACGGTGCTCAGGCTCATCCACATGCATGCATGTACACCAACACCTCCTGCACTCCCTGCTCTTTTTCACACAAGAGATACACAAAGAAATGTGGGACTTGTTTACTTTCACCGAGAACAGAACTCGAGCACTTCAGATAGATAAAATCAAGCAAGTTTAGCTATATTATAGATTATTCGGTCTCGCTTGTGTTTTTTGTCTTTCTGTCAAGCTGACGCAAGGCCAACACCAGACTGCATGAAAAAGAAACAAAAAAAGACTTCATAAAACATGTCATAAACAAAATGCATTCTTTTCAAGTTTGTTTTGTTTTACAATTTAATGCAATAGGGTTTTTTTGTTTACCGGCTGCTTATTGTAAAAAAAAAAAAAAAAAAATTTACAGATATAATCAACACAAAAGCAAGGCTGAGAGAGAATACACTTTTATAGACCTCTTCATTTGGTTCACAGTTGGGCTGAGAGAGTATGAAATTGTATGGCCATTGGGCAGTGTAGCAATGTGGAGGGTCAGCTCCCTTCATGCAGAGCAGGCAGTCAAGAGGAAGGCCAGGCAACACCAAATGTCTTATTAATTCGCTAATTTGTTGTGACTGCAGGGCATGAAAAGCCTGTTTCCTTGCCATCTGAGGCCAAGAGAACCCAGTGCCTAGTTACTTAGAGACACACACACACAAACACACAAACACAATAATGTATACACACAGCTTTTGCTACCCACTATCTGGCCTACTTTCTTGTGCGGTGGTGGGAATTAAGACGAAATCACCCTTGATTACCTCCATGAACGCACCACCAGGGGACAAGCAGCTTCCTGGCTACTGACTCAGCTAAGCTAAACTGACAGTATACTAAAGACTGTGGTTTCCAAAAAAATCTACAACCAGAGGCAAGAAACTAGGTGAGTAAAAGTGTAATGATGATACAACACTATATCCCCCACTTCAGCCTTTCACCCAGGTCTCTAAGAGGGAAAGTCTACAGAGATGTCAGTCCTGGAAATATTGAGCCCAGGAGCTAACAAGACACAGGTTTCACCCATCCAACGTTTACATCCCGATACTGATACCTCATCTATTATTAGATATTACTAATTTACTGAGTAAAGATCATAAACAAGAGTTTGACTGATCAGAAAAAAAACATTGCTAACTTGGTAAAAACAAATGTAACAATTTCAAATACATATAAGAGTCTCCCCACTGTTTATATTCTTTAAATTTTAAAATAATTTATTATTGGAATAAATAGTGCACAATAATCTTAACATAAAATGTATTATTGAGTATAGATTTGTTTAATTTCAGCGGATTACTGAGTCCGAGTCCGATTACTGATGACCGTGGTGCAGGTCACCAACTTGAGTAGGGATTAATTTGTATCCATATGATTCATAATTTTTCCTTTTTAAATTATCAATATATAATAGGGGATAAATAGTTTACAGATTTACATTGTTCTCTATCTCTCCATCTCTAAGACAAGTGAGGTCAACCCTCACCAAATTACACTACTTTGTCGCATGGGGCACCCTATCCTTTAAGATAAAAAAAATATGTCTGGTTGGTCAAGCCATGCCACCACACATGCTGACACAGTACATCTCAATCCTTCCCCATTCCAATATGACCCATGCTCATCTTGTAACCGAAATACCAAACGCACAACTTCACCCTCCCTGTGAAACGGACATTTAACTGCGCGTTGCACTTGTGTGTCTAACTATGTGAATAGCTGAAATGTTTCACCTTCTTCAGTTTCATTCACATAATCAGCTAAGAACAGATTTAAGTTGTAGTTTTCTGCTCCCTCGTGCTATATTGGCACTCCTCCTTTAAGGGATGTAGGGATCCACCAGCACACTGCTTACATATGATATAGAATAAAAAGCAGATATAAACAAAGACTAACATAAACATGAATGTAATAGATCAGCCATATTTGTCACACTTAATCCAGCTATTGAATCAGCATCAGACCAATGTTCAGTGGTAGAATCAGATGGGAGCATCCCTACTGAGCACACAGACACACGTGTGCATGACCTCACAATCAAAGAGCCGTCGTACATACATTTGACTAATGACTTGCTGTGATGACTAAAGGTGTCTGGAACAGCACTTTGCAGGGACATACAAGTATTCTGTCAGAAACTAATATCAATACTTCTGCTTCTAGTGGAAACTAGGATGAAAATATCACATCAAATTAACATTGATAATGTTAAAATAAATGTTTACAGGAGTCTAGTCTAAGTTATATTTCTTAGTGAAGACCATTGAGAAAAAAATATTTTAGACAGATATTTCATTATGATTGAGCTACCATACTGTCAAAGGGCTTACAAATGTCAGTCTTACTCACTCTTCCTCAGATTTATTTGAGGAAGAAAAAGGTAATAAATGTTTCATAAATACACCCTCAGTTTCAAAACAAGAATTTAGATTTTTGGAATAAAAATCATAAAATATAAAACAAGTATACTGTATGCCTTGTAAGACTGTGGTAATCAAATTTTAGAATGACCATATAGCATCAAAATAAAGAAGGGTTGTTGATGATTTAAATTGTATAAATAAAATATGTATGATAATACAAATTCCACAGAGACATAATGATACAATAAGATAGAGAATGAGGACAATAAGTAACATAAAACAAGAAAGAATTGACAGAAACTAGCTTCAACGTCTATTCAGAACAAAAATTTAATTTGCTTCACAAAGACTCCCCAGCTGTGTTACAAGCTGAAGTCTAGCTCTCTGAGGTCAATTAGCTTTTTACTGGGACACTGGTACTTGAGCTGAAGGCCTTGATGGTGAGAGAGCACAGTTAATCGACTTTCTTTCTTCCTTGAGCTGTTGTTGTACAGAATTATTATGGATTCTGAAAAAAATACTTGCTGGGCCTCTTTTGTGGTTGGGGTCTATGAGAAAAACAGAGCCAAAACCTGGCCTTCACACTGAAATGCAATTTTTCAAGCTCCTCCAGACAACAACCACCTATTCCTATGCAACAGTGGCTGCCCGCTTCTATACCTATTTGGCCAACCGGTGTGGAACAGTTGGGTACGATGAGAAAGGTGACAGGTAATTTAAAGAAATAGGAGGAAGCTGTAATGAAACTAGCAACTGCCCAACTCATCAGATGTTTCCTAACAACAGTGGATCCCTAGTTGCCCACAAGTACACAGCATTTATACATTTTATACAACATATAGATGACACCAAATGTGTATATATGGAACAAAACACACACACAATGCTTAATCAGAGTCTTTTCTGTCATTATATATCGCACATTTTAACAAAAAACAACTAGGAACATAGTAATGGTGAATATGTGTAAGTGTCAACCAACCTTCGATCTTAAATCTCAATGCCTAATCTACATCTTGTGCTCTTGGAGATCCTGTTTGCCCCTAAACAAAAAACACACTATATCAGATTTAGAATGTGCAAATTCCTCCAACGTTAATCCAATTCTGCTTTAAGAAGAGCTCTGCACCCAGTTGACTTTTGGTGGTATGATTTTTATTACTGAAACTTTAAATCATATGTAAAAGGCCAAAAAATGAGATAGTGTTAAATGAGATGTTATAACTAAGGTTAAGAGAAGACAGTATCTCCATGAGTTGAACATTTGTTCCAACATTCTATGTATATGTATCTGACAGTGTGTCCACTGAGAGTTAGTGCGTTCCAGCTGTTAGGATTTAGTCACTCTGACTTGTTGAGGACCCTGGCTCTCACTAGTGCAGCTCACAGGCCCAGAGGTGGTGAGACGTACAGCAGCGCGGCGGGGGTAGCAAGGGACAGAAACAGATAGTGATGGAAAGACAAAGAAGGACAGAACAGAGGCTGTACCCCACACAGCTGCTCTTGTTCTTCAGGGAACCCAGCCGGGAAGCATCACTCAGGCGCTTAATTCCTTTAATGTGTGCAGTCATGCGACTTGCAGTATGAGGATGAGGGGTGGGGGGGTTTGCTGCAGTTTATATCTCACATATCTGCAGCCATGGCTGAGAGACTAAGGGTGGACCAGCCTGACTGGGCCTGGGTGATTGGCCTCTGGCCACAGGCAGCTAGGCACCGGGCAGGGGGCTAAGCTGAGTCAGCCAGTGAGCCTAAAAGTGATAAGGCCCACCACTCTGTTCGGCTACAGCCTGTTGAGAGGCTTCTCAGCACTCTAGCACAAACTACGAGCAGCAACAGAAGGTGAATGCATGTGTGTTGAAGTAAAGTAAGGGGGTGGGGGTGCATATGGTTGACTGACTGGGGTAGGAGGGCTCAGGTGGTCTGAGTAAGTTAAAAGGACATGAGGCTACGACAAAACTAAAGTTCTCCTCAAACTCAAATTCTTCCTGAAACCCTGATAAATCGTGCTAATATAGCTACAGTATATCAAAAAGAAATCATGCTGTGATGCCGGATGTTCTCAAGCCAATGCAGAAACAGCATACACATACATATGCATCAGGTTGAGCTGCAGTGTGAAGTCCTGGAGTTCTAATGACCACAGCCACCAGGGGGAGCAGGTGTACTGCTGTCAACTCCTGGTGTGGAGGTGATACACTGACAATCATAAATGTGACCCTTTGTGAACAGGGGCCTGTACTACAGTTCTAAGTTCTACATACCCAGATTATATTTTCAATAACCGTGTGAAATCAAAAAATCAGGCTAAGCGGTCACAGGAAGCTGGTTATCAACTTGATAAGTCAACCCAGGTTTGCCTCATGAAGATCTGAGAGGGTGCAGATGAAAGGGGCGTGTTTACTGCATAAGACCAATCACAGACATGAACAAGTGAACTGACAACAAAGCCACATACTTCACAACAGGGGAACAAACTATTATGTTAGAAAAATACGAGGAGTGCAGGAGTTTTCTAGTCTGGATAACACATTATCCAGACTAGAAAAAACACAATTAGAGCTGCTAAATGCAGGAAGGACAGAAGGTAAAACATCTCTTATTGTGTGAATGTGTAAGTTAAGAAGGATCTATGCTGAGCTTTAGTTTGACACACACTATGTGCACTGACTCAGAGGACACACCAGGGTGTAAACATTGCCAATTATTAGTCAATAAAAACACATGGACCTAATTGTCCACCATGAACGTGACTGTGCGCACCTACTTAAAGAAAAGGATAAAAGTATTTAACTATGTGTGGTTACCCCGCCACTAACACACCCAGTATATGAATATCAGTAAATTAAGTAAAGGAACGTAGAGTGACGCAGACAGTCTGTGGTACTGTGACTGTGAGCACATTGCTCCTACGTGTCAGGGTGGTTATGTTCGGCCCCAGCAGCTGACAAAGGTTTATCATCATCTCTGATGAGGATCTATATCTTTGATTTAGATCCTCATCAGAGATGGTCAAATGATTTTGTGGGTCTGGCCTGGTCCTCCTCAGAGAACAATCCGTGCACCGAGATCCACGGGATCCTTTTTTTTAATAAATATTATTTTTTTATTTTGCTCTATGTCAAAGGAAATGATTGGTCAGTGCGCAAAGATTTTATGCGGGTTGAAGTGAACTAGCTTTGTAAACTGAAAAGTAAACCTGATAACTACCCCCAAAAATGCAAATCATGCTTCATAGTATAAGACTCTGGTAAGTCACTTCATCAGTATCACTTACTTCAACACTTAATGATTTGACGATAAAAAGATGAGCAGGAGTAGTCTTGTATGAAGTGATGGTGTTATTGCGTTCACAGCCTTGGGTGAAAAGGACCTCTCCACTTCACGTTCTGCTATTATCACATTATATTCTCGATATGTCTGTTGTAACTCGGATACAAAAGCTCATTAAATCTTGTTTGAGATTCATCAGTGGGAATTATTACACATAATTATGCAGCAATAATATGTGATTCTCATAACAAGTAATGTGTGTGTGTTAAAGATCAACTATTTTCTACTTTAAATGAAGACATGGTTGCTAAATTAAAGGAACACTTTAACAGAAACGCAAAAGGTGATTTCTTGCCTTGGTGAAAATGCATTGAGGATGGACATGTCTCATAATAAAAGCTTAATTCAGCAGCAGTCTGTGGCCAGACCTTTGGAATGCTGCAGAACTCCTCACCTGACGTTGCCTTGACTGAGTGCTTTTGTAAAAAGTCCAGGGACTGAGCCAAAGCCTTCTTGTTGCAGTGAGTGGAGAGCTCCTCATTACATTCAAAACACCTGTTACAATGAGAGGGGGGGGCGGGGGGTCATAGACAGAAACAGAAAGGCTTTAGGTTACAGTGGAATTTTACAACCCTCAAGGAACTAAATGTTGAAATGAAGCATTATTTGACGACATGATTATTTGGCTGAAGTGGAAAACCATCAAGTTCAACTATCAGAATAGAGTGAACAAGCATTCATACCAGATGAGTGCACCTAAAATGAAGTAATAAAATATATAAAGGTTTCAGAAACTGACTGGAAATTGTAGTCGCCAAGATCAAGGACACTTCAGGAAAAAACGCACCTTCAGTGTATGATGTTTGAAAAAACACTGGGCAACTATTGTTTTTCTATTCAAACCCACACACTGTCAGCATCTTGACATGTACAGGTTGACTAGCACTGTGTGCAGTCTTGGCTTTTTCATCCCAGCTCAAAATGAATGCAGTTCTTAGGTTTCTCACCAAGCCTTCCATGTGCTCAAGCTAATGGTGATGCAGTGAGACTCGGGATGGAACGCTTGATAGTGCTTGACAGCGTGCTGGATACCAGAGTGGTTACAGCCCTGCAAGATAGATACATTAAAAAAATTGTGTTAAAAATCTTAACTAGCACAAAACATACATGTCTATGTTTAAAAACAATGACTCAATCCCACCTCAAATACAAGTTTGCATGTCGAGCAAAAAAGGACATATTCATATTTTCAATAATGATTTAAAACTTTGTTTAAAACTATGTTTTTATCTCGGTTTGTTTGCTTGTTTGTCTGTTAGTTAGCAGAATAAGGCAGAAACTACAAGCCGGATTCCTAAGAAACTTGGGGGAAGGATGTGGTACTGGTCAGGAAAGAACCCATTCAATTTTGGTGCGAATCCATATCATGAGACAGATCCAGGACATTTTCTTCCACTTTCTTTCACATTGTGAGACAGGGTATTTTTCCACATTTTGTTGATATCTCAGAGAACAATTAATCAATGTTTAGAGGGCTGATATTAATTAGTGTGTGGAATTTGGTGCTGATCCAATTATAAAATCTGTATCTAGTAAAGTAAAATATGGTTTTATAAGGACACTGTTGAGCCCTGGCAGTGGTATACCCTACTAAGTGCCATTCTAGTCTGTTATATCAAAGAAGAAAGTACAGCTTTGATTTGTCTAATACATACATACATACAATAATACATACATACAAAACAACACGTCTTATAAATGGATATACTGGTGACTGACACAGTACACACACACTTTTACACTTTTTGTGTTTTGAATCAAAAGTTGAACATGAGAGAAGAGTTCAGAATTTCTTCTTATATTTCCTGATGTATCCATCTTGATGTGCTGAACAGTATAGGACATAGCACCTTAGCACAGTTGATGAGAGAAACATTGTGTTGGTGGCATCGCCACCAACCTGGACCAGCCTTAACCTGACACACTCATCTTTATAGATGATGTATTGCATGATGATAGCAGAGTTCAGAAGTCTACAGAAACTACAGAGAGATGTCAACTACTCGGGAGGAACTTAATCATGCAACAATAAATGGTGCAAAAACACACGGTCAATGCAACACAGGACTTCATTAGGAGGAAATGTGGAAGGATTTAGTCACTTCCGATTTACCTTACAAGAGCTGAATTTTTTCATGCGTCGAGATAACATACAAATCAATGCAAAGACAAGTCTAGGAGGGAATTTGCGTCTCTGGCCCAGGGAGTTCCATTTGGGGTGTTCCAAACCATGCTGGAGTTGAAATATTTGAACTCGGCCATCAAATTTGCGAGACACAATGTTGCGTCATCGCTGAGAATAAAAATAAGGAGACTCAGTCCTGGCGCCGACCTGAGACAGAGGATGATCAGACCAGTCACTGCTCAGCATCAGGTAGCCCTGGAAATGACAGTCATCCAGACAAAGCTCCTGTAGGAGCCAGGGATAGTCCCTAAACTGTGTGCTTTTCAAGGTGGGCTTCTGGACCCACAAACAACGGGGCTGGCTTCTCCGGCAATTAACCAGAATAAACACATATGATCCCTAGGCGTGTTCAGGGTGTTATGAAAATCCGCGCCTTGTTTAGTACGAACGCACATGTTACGGTGAAAGGCCGGGAAAACTTAATAATGTTAATGTATTTAGATGTCAGCTGGTCACAGTCTTGATGTAGTTATTGCAAGCAAGGGCTGTACAAATAAAAACAATAAATTGTATATACTTTAAGTTACATTAAAACCATCTGTTCCCTTACTTTAGTCATTTACAATATATATATTGGAAATTGACATGGTGAATATCCAGCAATCTGCCTCAGTGTGTCTATGCATTGTTCCTGTTTGGGAAAATTCATATGAACGCCATCTCAAGTCTTAACAATATCTTAGAGAGTCGCGCAAAATTTTGGTAAACGAGATGCTGATGTCATCACTTATAAACCAATAAACATAATTGTAAAATCAGCTTTAGTAACTTTTAATGTGAATTTGTGAAATGTTGAAATGTTTGTGGCAAACATCAGAATTTTATGCTTAACGTGCATGTCACCCTTGATCCCTTTTCTTTGTGCATCATTATTATGCAAATATTGTAAAGACAAGTCCAAATGTTGTTTAAACACTCTAAACACATTATGGTTACAGTGTCCATGTTTTTTCCACATTATGACTTCAAAGCAGATGAACCCACTAGAGTCTGAACAGCGACTTCACAACTCGTGAAATGGGACCTTCCAAGGAGAACGTGAATGCACAGTGTGTTTTCACCATTTATTATTAGAAAAACCAATCTTACCTGGAAACCACACTTTAAACACACCAGGATGTCATGTGATGCTGCTGGTTCTCCGTCGATCATGGTTCTCTCCTTTAGGCACTCAGAGCACATAAACCACACGCTGGACAGGACCGACTTCTTCACTGAGCTCAGGTCCACTGCCTTACTCACATGCTGGCAAGTCAACCCTAATTTAAAAACAACACAAAATCAATTAGTGATAAAAAACCTTGTGTTCAATTCATTGCAATATAAATCCTCTCTTATGGATATTCTGCCATACCTACTAACATAAGCCCTTCAGTCCTGATTTAGGAAGAGAAATAATAATACCCCAATGATAAACAGAAATGACAAGTTATTGTTCAGCTGAACATTACTTGATAAAGAACACATATCTTACGAAGAACATAAGAGTTGATCCCATTTACTATGCACATGAAAACTCAAGGCCCTAACTTTAACAGCCTGGTGTCCAGCAATGCTTCAGGGACTTACCACTGACTTCATCTGACGACTCTTCGTCTCGAGGTTTCCTCGGTTTATTCGTCCGCTTAGTCATATCGACGGCTTTTAAAGAGAAAGGGTCCTTTAGCCGCATCGGGAGCTCTGGAGGTGAACACAGAGGACAAACAACTGTTAAACCTCAAAATAAAACAACATGAGCATGACTGTGTTTTAACAGTGACACTTAAACTCGTCTCTATCTTCCTGTATCATGTTACATTACATTTAGCTGATGCTTTTATCCAAAGCAATTTCCAATAGGTGCATTTACATCTTACTTATTGTAGCAGGTAACCATCAACACAATGCAGTTCTTCAGTGTTTGTACAGTGACACAGTTCTGTTGTACCTCAACACAAACCAATGTGTGCTTTCATGTTTGAGGCCATTTCTACATTGTTTACCTAATATAGACGTGACCACCCTTAAGTATCTTTAGAGCTGATAGTTATTAATCCCACTCAGATTATAATTTCAATGTCACCGTACAGGACTATTGAGGCAAAAAAATGGAGAATATCTGACTGTGTAAATACTTACAGAGATCAAGGTATGTATATATTTACTGACACTCAGATTACAGGTGTTACTATATTCAGGTTAACGACCGGGTAATGCACATAATAAGATTAAGAGGCCTCAATTAGACCAGAGCGTCGGGTTTAGATGGATCTAATGGGCCTTAAAGTTGTTCATCAAACAACATGTGAATTATTTTAAATCTCTGAATGTTATTTCTATATTTAGAATTTAGGAGAAGGCGGTGTGGACTCACCTCTTTATTGCAGCTCCTATGTTGCCTGTGTTAGCTAACCTGAAGCCAACAGTGGGATGTCAACTCTTCCTAGCAAACAGGCTAGCTACATTAGCAGAATAAATAAACCATTATAGGGTGTGTTTATCCATCAACACACGGAAACATTAAGACATTTCATGGGACAGTTCTGTCAACAACTGAACGGTGTCTCAACAACTCCTCGTGATTTGCCTTTAGCCAAGCTGTGGCTAGCATCGACTAGCAACACAAGTCAACATGTGACGCACTACGGCGGCTCGGTTAGGCCCAATGCTGCATTCAGGGACAGCGGACCTAAACTGGAGGAGTCGAAAAATCACAGGGCTGCGTTCAGGCGCGCGTTTGTAAAACATCTGATCGGTTTGTTGTGATATTCAATTCACCTAGGAATAAAAATGGAAAGATGGACTCTTGGAAGAACCTGAGTTATAAGATGAGGTTTTGCTTCAAGTGTTTTTATTCTATATCGTATCATTATTTTATGTCATAAGACCGAACAAATATAACTTGATGTAATAAGGTTTATGTTATAGGAAAGTTAGTGTTTAGAGAGGCTGAAGCAGTTACCTGCTTCCTCTGATATCAGCATGGCAGCATGAATTTATCTCTCAAATTAATCTGATGAGATGTGGCCATAGTTTATGTAATAATAATAATAATAATAATAATAATAATAATAATAATAAACTGTATTTATATTACGATTTTCTTTACAATGCTATAAAGTTGTTCAAAGTGAAAAACAGACGAGGATATTAGCCAAAAAAGAGATGAAGTATGTGAAAAACGCTTCACATATCACTTTGCCGTCTTTTCCCACGACCAGGAAGGCATCAGATACAATGTAATGTAATAACACTAAGCCAGATTAACATGAACAGCTATGATGATCCTCTGACTTCCGGAGCGTTGGGTTAATGAGTGTGTTTTATTTGGTAACGAAGTCGAGCTCCAGACTATTTTGGTCCTTTCGGTGATCCGTACTGTGGCGCAGGCGCAGGTCATACGTTTGTGGGTGAACCTGACCAGTGTGACTCTGCCACTCAACTCCATAGTGACGCTGGGTTTCCATGTTGATTCAGTGCAGGTATAGAGGCTAAAGTCACCTCACATGGCTCTCAGGCGGTGCTGGAGGTTCACAGGAGTGGTCCCGCGGCTGCTGTGTCGGAGAGGCGTCCAGCCCGGTGCTTCTGTCCCGGAAGGAAGGAGCTCTGTACCCGGCCTCGATCACACTCCCCCCGGGTGCAGAAGTGAGTCTCACATTTAGAACTGTGTTCATTTGTCAGCTTGTCCACCGTCCACATGAGTATCTGCTCTCTATCAGGTTACATAATGTTTCACATAACAATAACAACAACATTCGTCTCTATCAGTGCAAGTTAATGTCTAATGTGCATCCTGTTTCACTGGATATATTCTGCTTACGCTGCATATATTCTGTGTAACTGTATACTGTTAACACTGTAACTGTTAATAATGGTTATATTTCCAAGAGTTTATATTGCATTTTTACTTATTTATAACATTTACTGATGTCTTATTTGCTGCTGTAACTCTTACAATCTTATCCTATACGTATTTGCACATGTGACATGTTTTGCTTTTTTTGCTTTCAGACACAGAGTTGCTTTTGTACAGGGGATTCACTTCAGCGCCAACCAGCACAGATGTGACCTACGAGCAGCTGAAGCAGCTCCTGGCTGGCAGAAAAGCTGTGGTTATAGATGTCAGGGAGCCCTGGGAGCTCAGAGAGTACGGCTTCATCCCCGGGGCCATTAACATCCCCCGTGAGTGTTGATCCAACTAAATTACACTAATAGTTGTTGTAGATTTGGTTTATCCAATAGTTTATGTTGTATGCAGGTCATCATCCCACCGTGGAGGGTCCTTATTCATAAAGTCGGTCTTATAATACATTGATTAACCTCTACAGGTCTCTAACAGACCATGGCATTTATTGTAGCATGTTTATTAAAATGCAAAATTCCCTGCATTTTACATTCAGTGTCAAATGAAAATAACTACTTACTGCTCTAAACCTTCCTGTTTTGAATGGACTGTTATCGTGATCTGTGTTAATGCTCTGGAGTTGACTTCAGAATTATTCCTTATCATTAGTGAATCCCCTCAAACAGTTAAACAATTTACTCTCACCTTTTATTGCTTGCATGCAGAGCTTTTTATAAACTATGGTGCAAAGTGAAGTCAGAAAATTTGTATTCATCCTACATGGTTTATCTGAAATGAATTTGCTTTATTATTGTTCACATGTTGGTCTTTTGTTTAATGATTTACTTAACTTGTGCTATTTTTTCATTACATGTCAGCTATAAAGAACTATTGAATCTAACTTCACTGAAGTTTGTGAGATATGAGTTCCTCCTCATAGAGTCAAACAGACCGATAGACAGGAGGACAGACATTTTTAGAATTAGAAGGTAGATATTGAATATGTTATATTCTGATAAGTGTAGTTACACTGCTTTGGCGCTTCTACTACAACAGTACCATCAAACATTAAACCCTAACAGCACATCTGGACCACTCTGATCTGTCTGTGCCTCTTTGTCATCGCAGTGGGACAAGTTAACACTGCCCTCCAGCTTGTTCCAGATGATTTCAGAGAAAAGTATGGTGGTGAAATGCCGGAGCAGACAGACAACATCGTGTTCACCTGTCTGGCAGGGATTCGGAGTGAGAGGGCAGTCAAGGAAGCTGCGTCGCTGGGATACAAAGAGTGAGACACTTCTCCCTGACATATGTTTGTCAGAAACATTCTCACCTGAACACAAAGTCCAACAATTATTGAATTATTGTAGTGATGTATTGTAAGTGTGGGTCTGGATAAGGGTTAGAGTAGCAGTATTCTTTTATGGCTGACTTTGATAGACTTTTTCCCTCACTGACTGACTTTTACATTCTTGAGATAGCAGCTTGAGGTTATTTCCCTTTTGTTGCTTAATGCCAACCCACCGTGCTGCCACATGTCTACTAACACGTAGAGATGAAGATTCACTAAATTGAGAAATGCAGTGGAAAAAATGATGTGTACGATAAGGTCAAACACATTCTTTTTATTTTCGGCACACAGTTCATTCTAATTCCTTCCTTTTTTCTTTTCTACATTTCAGCATTTATCATTACCCGGGTGGATGGAAAGACTGGGCGACAAATGAGCAATGAGAAAAAAAACTTTATGTATCTGACATCAAACTGGAGATTTTTCAGAAGGTCATTCACTTTATTGTTAATTTAAGAGCCTGAGATGTAAGTTGTTCTCCTCATGGGTGAATCCAGAGGACTCAGCAAACATCAGCAATCAATCCATTTCAACAGTGTTGACTTGAAGTTTCTCGTATATATGTTTCACCATAGAATACCCAGACACCCTTTGCAGCTCCTGAACAAACGCATCCAGAGGGATCCGATCACAATTGGTCAACGCTAAGTGCAGGTGTGAACACACCCTTATGCGTCCTCAATGCTTCCTGAGATCTGCTCACTAGAGGTGGTGTGGGACGGATGTGGCCACATATGAAGGACTGCCTACTCAGCTGACTTCCTCCAACCTGCTACAGTTTAAACATATATTTACCCTTATCAGTGTCCGTACATTCAATTTGTTCATAGCCAGCAACACAATATCAACACTGACCACCGAATGATGACTGATACTTTATTTATAATTGTTCGTAGAAGAGCTGCACATTCATTCAGTCCCTCGTGTCTCCTCTCGTTGTCTTTCTGTCACTCGCTCATGCCAACATACACATAAACATTGTCATCGGACACATTTGTCAACTCAAACTGGGTAAAACAATATAATTTGGTCTTTGCAAACACAAATAACGTACTTGATTATTTGCAGAGAAACTTAACTCTGTCTTCTTGTGAGTGCATCTCTGAGGACTGATGTTAAAACCAGGTCTGAACAGGCCTATTCGTTCAGTGACTGTAATAATCAGCACAGCTATAATCGGACGATGTAAACACATTTTTTATTTAACAGACTATGCAAATGACTACTTATCTGTGTATGATTGTGGGTTAATGAGCCGCCCATGTATTCTGAACAGTTTTCAATGTGATGCATTGTAAATATATAATAGTGTTCTGCTCAACAGTTTGTGCAGTTGTTGCCAACATCATTCAAGAAATAAAATTGTAGTTTTGATTAAAACATTAGTTGTGTGATTTTCTTTTGTTTGTGAAATTTCACATCTTTGATTTTGTGAAAAAAAAATCATGGAAAATTTAAACACTAATATTATTTGGAAATAGAATCATATGTGCATTCAAATGAAACTGCAAAGTTTTAGAAATTTCAGTTGTTGATTTGGTCAAGAAATCCCACTGAGTCTTAAGTTGTGTTTACTGAGGGATCCATAACTGAAAAAAGTATGTTTATATAATACAGTTATTTGGTTGTTATAATACTGGTTTGTTGAATTATTTACAACAGCAGAAGACAACAAAAGCTCCACAACTGGTTCAAGTCTCTTATAAATGTATGTTGAGTGGAATAAGTGGTGTTTAGGAAGAAGGGGTATCTCCCCTGGGTTCCGATCTGGGTTTATACCAAAAGTTAAGATGAGTCTAAATGATCATGAATTTGCTGCGACAATGTGATTCTGTGAAGTATGACGGTTTATTTTCGATGTGTTTTCTCTTCTCCTTTGTTTCTTTACAGACTTTTTTCATTAACTCCACCATGGAGGTTAAGTTTTCATCCCTGTTCGTTTGTTTATGTGTAAGCAAGAATACACAAAAACTACTGGATGTATTAACATAAAACTTGTTAGAAGAATACAGAATGGCTCAGGGAAGATCCCATTACATTTTTGGTGTGAATGCAGGATCAGGGGGCGGTTACAGGATTTATTTGTTACTTTCTTTAACATCTTTAGATTTGGTGTTTTTCAACATTTCCATTGATTTCACAGAGAATAACTAATTAATATGGATGACAAAAATGTATGGTTTAACAAGGTGACTGTTGGGCTTTGAAATAGGTATGTGCTGTCTGAGTGCCCTTCTAGTTTTTTTTTTCTCTATGGGTGTAAACTCTGTAGTATAAAAATACAGCTTGTATTCCTTAATCTGCATGTGTGCCACATACCAAGCCTTTCAAAAATGATTTGGGATATAAATATCCGCAGGCCTGCTGAGGTGACAACTGCTGGGAACATGATGATCTACTGTATTGATGGGTTATGACCCATGCTTTCTCAGTATGAATTTGTCACCGACTCTCTATGGAACATTAACAGGTTCCTTCATCATGATGAATGTGTTTGTTTTCAACTGGAAAGAATGCAGACCATGTACATGGGCCTTGTTCTCTCTCACACACACACACACACACACACACACACACACACACACACACACACACACACACACACACCCTAGTACTGAACTGGGAGTCCAAACAGAACTGAAATAAAAGATCTCATCATCGGATTAGGTAACATCTATAAAATATCTAAGCCTATCACTGATCTTAGATGGAAAACTGACCTCAAAGGGATGACCTCTTGATGCATGTAAAGTAAATTCTCTGTCTCAGAAGTTTAAGAACTTTTTTTATTTAACAGCTTTCTCCCGACAGGGGAGGGAGTAGCCCCTGGTTTAACCACTTCACACTAAAGTCTGTCCTGCTACGGCGAGAAGACATAAAATACAATGATGACTTAAAAAATTCATCATGTCTGTCCTTCGTCTATTTATGGCATTTTAAGCTAACCCTCTTTACAAAGGATATTCTTTACGTTATATCACCGTATACTTGATGACCTTTTTATTATTTTGTCAGAATGACAAGCATACGTACATGATCTGATGATTTGTCAGAAGCTATGAAAAATTATAAATTCTGTTTGGGGTGAGATCCCAGCTATAAAACCAGGTTAAATGCATCGAATTTTCATCTGTTCTATAATTGGATCGCTGAGACTCAGCTCAGTTTGATCCTCAGCTCATCTAGTTTACATTCTGATCTGTACTTGGGCAATATACTGAACCCCAATAGTGTGTGATAGAAAAAGTGATCTGTGTAGAAACGTGTATGAATGTGTCTGTGAATGCAACTTGTACTGGAAAGTGCTCACATTTAACAATAAAACTGGAAATGTGCTTAATAAATGCAGCCCAATTATATGTGCATTTCCAGCAATATCTCTTAGAAGTCTAATTGACTTAAAAAATAAATAACTTCATAGCAGAGTCTACTGTATATTACATAACATACATGTGTTACAAAAAATAGGCATTTCCTTGTTTACTTTCTGTATTTACAGAGGTTAAGTAAAACAAAATGTGCAAGTCATGGTGACATTTGAGATGAGACATAACAAACACTGTGACATTCTGAAATGATGAGTGATGCTATTTGTTCGCTATATGAAAAGATTTAGTGGAGAAGGATTGTTCATAAATGAATTTTCCTCTTCTTCCAAAAGAAAGTCCCACACTACTGCCAGATCTGAGGTCAGTGGAAAAGAACAAATGTTCACATAATCCATCAAGTCAGAGCTTACAAGATCAATCAATTTTAAAAAGCCTTTTAGAAGTTGAATATGATGATTTATCATCTGGCTTAAAGATGGATTTATTCTTTATTTTGGTCATTCTGTGTTTTTCTGTGTGAGAAGCTTGGAAGTTAGGTTTTGTATAAAGGTTCATGTTTACAGTAAACTTTAAGGACAGTGACAGGGTTTACTGACCCTCGACCAAGTGACCCTGTAGGTGTCAATGAAGACCACTGTTTTCTCCCCTCATATCACTGTGCCATGTCAACCGTAAACTCCAGACTACAGCCGCCCCTCCTCCTTTTTTCTCGGCCTCCATATTTTCCCTCAGAAGCGGTTGATTCCAATTTTTTTCCCCTGCATACTCCACTTTTAATATGTTGAAAACAGACCGGACTAATAAGTACTAATTTATGTCAAATCTCGCCAGAGCCCTTTGTTCCTCTGCAGCAGCCGCAGCCTCATCAGGTCACCCTCCAGCCTCTGCTCAGCGTTCAATTAAAGTCCCTCGTCCCATCAGAGCAGATCACGTCAGTGCTGCACCTACTGGCTGCCATGACTGAACAGACCCTTCCTGCCTGCCTGCCTGCTGCCCAGTGCTGTTATGGACACTGATGTGGTGCATGTACCATAATCCTGGCAAAACCGTTACTGGCTGTGATAAGACTTAGACTGATATATTGTCTGTATATTGCAGAGGGACTAATAGTTGAACCCTTCACTGATGCCATCAGCCACTGTCACAGCCCAGATCTGCTCCTCACAAGCTGCTGACAGATTTCTGAGTTGCAGGTCACGCCTGCGTTGGTGCAGAGGTTCAAGATTCCACAGGTGTTGGCTCATGCAATGGGCTGTCTGACAGGGAAGGGGGATGAGAAGCAGTAGGAGTTATAAAACCTGGGTGCAAATCAGGAAGCTGGAGCAGCAGTGAAGAACAGTAAACCACAGATAGTTGCCTGCCTGGGTAGGTATCTCTTTTGGAGGAAGCACAGTCCCTACCGCCATCATGAGCCGCAGCCCGGAGAGAATCTCATCCTACCGCCGTCACTTTGAGGACATCAGCAGCTTTTCCCATCAGGTCAGGGTGTCCAGCCCATCCCCCACGAGGAGAGAGGCCCGTCATGCCTCTGCCGGCTACTCCTGCAGAGCCGGGGCTGGCAGCATGCGTGTGGAGTCAGTGGGAAGAAGGAACGTCTCGGCCGCACGCAGGTCTCGCATGGTTGGAGCAGGGTAAGCTGGGTCAGAGCAGTCCGCTATGGACTAAGGTTTGTGAGCAGGCTGTACACTTAGCTTATTATTTTCTAAGGTGAGCTTGTTGCAAAAAAAAGTATTTGTGAAAATTCCACTTCCTCAAGCGCCCTCTCAAGCCATTTACCCTCTTTTAAAAGAGAGTTCTGTGGCTTTGCAGTAAATGTGAATTGGTATGTGTTGACAGTGTGAGTGCAGGGGCCATGGTGTGTGTTGGGCCCAACGGAGAGCCTGCCATGGACCTAGATGTGGCTGCAGCTGAGAACCAGGAATTCCTCACTACACGCAAAGGTGAGAGGCATGAGATGATCGTCCTCAATGATCGACTGGCTGTTTACATTGACAAGGTAAACATTTTTTTTTATTATTCTCACCTGTGTGAGCACAGAGATAGGAATACATATTAGAGCGTCTAGTTTTGGCTTACTTGAAATATCTCAGCTGAGGTTTTCCTGCACTTTTAGGTTCGATCACTGGAGCAGCAGAACCAGCTACTGGAGTCAGAGATCGAGGCCTATCACAACCGCTTTGAGAGGCCAACAGGTCTGCGCCTCCTGTATGAGGAACAGCTGAAGGAGCTGAGAAAGATCGCTGAGCAGATGAGAGTTCAGCGGGTGAGACCGAATTGTCCAGGCTGCACATTGCTTCTGTTTCTTTTCTTTCTCTCTTTTTTGTACGATGCTCAAGAGCAGAAAGACTGACTTCTTTGCTTCTGGCGAGCTTTACACCTCACTAATCTGCATAAGACTCATCCAAGCAAACGATACAAGACGTCAACTTGGTGTTTTCAAGGTTCCTTACCTGGTAACAGGCTTATTTCTGGCAGGCAAATAGAGAAGTGCCTCAGCATGTTACGATGTCATGGAGTACATCTGTCTGTCTGTCACACACACACATACACACACGCACACACACACGGTCAGGTTTGAAAACATGAAATGCAAAAGAGGCTGATCTGCATTTTTCACACAGCCATGCACACACCTTCAAATCTCATGGACGAGCAAATTACTTATGGCATTTTGGTTTTCAGGATGTTTCCTTAGCGGCGAAGGAGTTCACAGCTGCTCACCTAGAGGCAATCAAAATCAAATACGAGGAGGCAGTGGAGCTGAGGAAGAAAGCTGAGTTAGACATTGAAACCTTCCGTCCGGTAGGTTCCATTTAATTACGGAATATTGCAGTCTTTACCATATTCATTTAAAGTTGTATTAACAATGGCGAGCCTTCTTTAGGATGTGGACAAAGCCACCTCCTCACGCATTGCCTTGGAGAAGAAGCTGGAGCAACTGGAAGTTGAAATTGAATTCCTGAAACGTGTTCAGCAACAGGTGCATAACATCTTTATGTAAAGATTTAAATATTTAGTTTATATTTATTTATTTAGTTTACGTTTAATTTTTATGATAAAATGTTTTTTTCCAGGAAATTGAGGAGCTCATGAAACAGATCTATTCAGCTCATGCTGCAGCTGAGAGTGCGTTCACACTCCCTGACCTGGCTGCTGCTTTGAAACAAATCCAAACCCAGTATGACGACATTGCAGCCAAAAATCTCAAGGTAAATAATTACACTTGATTAGCACTGGAGTATGCAGTGAAATCCTCTATATTCTATGTTAATATATGTAATTATTTCCCCTTTCATTTCTAGGAAATGGATTCATGGTATAAAAACAAGTTTGAAGATCTAACAAAGAAGTCAACGGGTCATGTGGACAGGGTTCGAAGCTTTAGAGAAGAAGTGGCTGGTGCCAAAAAGGATGTGGGTGTCAAAAGTGAAAATTGATATATAAATATTCATTGAGAAAATTAATAATGAATGGCTGTAATAAACAAAATCGTGCTAAAATATCTCCAGATCCAAAACAAAGAGCGTGACTTGGATGACCTGAGGACCAGGAATGAAGCTCTCGAGGCTCAGATCAGAGAAATGCAGGAAAGGTACATGAAGGAACAGAAAGACCTGCAGGTAAGTGTAGACTCAAATGCGGGGTGCATACCTCATCACACCTGAGTCAGTCATGAACACAAACCTTCACTTTCATGAATGCAGACACAAAGCCACAACAATGGTTCAGGTAATGGCATGGTTTTGTTAATAGGCTCGGATTGAGTCCCTGCATCTGGAGCTGAAAACCACAAAGGAGAAAATTGCACTGCACCTGCGTGATTACCAAGACCTCCTGAATATGAAGATGGCTCTGGAGATTGAGATAACAACTTACAGGTAAAGGAATAACAACCTGAATATTGATTAAATATTTGATGTCATCTTAGTCTGAATTTTGTCATCGTTTGTATTTTCTTTGCAGAAAATTGATTGAGGGAGAGGACCTGCGGCTGACTGGCATGATGCAAACGCTGTCTCTGACCACCTGTTCCACCAACGCTATTGGTGCTGGGGTGAGCTTTGGTGGAGGGAGCATGGGCGGAGCAGGTGGTGGTGCGAGTGCAGGAGGCATGGGGAGTGAGGGAGGAATGGGTGGGGGCATGGGTGCAAGAGGCATGGGTGCAGATTCAGGCAGTTCTGCTGGAGGTATGGGTGGAAGAATGAGCACTGGAGGTAGGGCAGGTGGGGCAGACATGATTGGTGGTCATGGATTGGGAGCTGGGGGTGCAGGTGAAGGTATAGGAGCTGGAGCTGTCGATGTGGGTACTGGTGGTGGAAGTGGAGGAGTTGGTGCTGGAGAAATGAGTAGTGTTGGCACTGGTGGGCTAGGTGCTGGACGTGCTGGTGTTGGTGGTGGCTCAGGGGTTGCAGGGCATGGTACTGGACCTGGAGGTGCAGGCTTGGGAGCTGGAGGAGCGGGAACTGGGGTTGGGGGAAACTTCAGCACCGAGGGCAAGGGTGACAACAGCGTGGGTGGTGTTGGAATTGGTCCAGGTAGTGGCTCTGCAGGTTCTGGTGGCATGGGGTTCAGTGGAGGCGAAGGGAGGGTTAATGGAACTGGTGGAGGAATTGGAGGGGGCGGAGGCAAAGACCACGGAATGGGTTCCACTGGCAGGGGCAGCGCAGGAACTGAGGGTGTGGTTGGGGATGTTGCATTGTCAGGCATTGGTGGGAAGGGGAAGAGTGGTGGAGGGGGGGATGAAACCAGCGGACCCGGGCTGGGATTTGGATCAGATGCATATGACGGCAACATTGAAACCTATGCAGATCAGGCTGTGGAGCTGACGGAGAGAAGGACAGTGCTCATTAGGTAAAGGTACCAGGTGTCATCTATGTTCTCCTAAACAGGGCCTCTGTATATCGTAGCATTTAAACCCAGATTAAGAAGCAACAACTTCAAGAATCTTAACCTCCTTTATGACAGGGTTAGGACCAGCATTCACCTGCCCTAGATGTCTAACCCTCTCTTCGTTATTTCTTCCCGGACAGAACGGTGAAAAAAGAGGGTGACGTGATGGAGATGGACCGCCAGGAACAAACATACACCATCACCGGTGCAGCCGATGAATCTGACGAAGAGTGAGCAACCCAAATTCCCAAGTGACCTCCTCTCACCCTTAAACCTCCACGCCCCTCTGAGCTTTGCACTGACCAAACGCCATGTCTGGGCACTGACCTGCGACCTTTGCCCTGGACAAGAAGATCATGAATGACCCTTTGCTAGAAAGTTAAACCTTCCCCTTACAGAGTTTGAATATGCCTAAGAACACTCAACATGCTCTCTAAACTTGTGTGTGCCTCACACTCCCTCTGTTTTCTTCCCACTGCAAATAAAGCTATCAGCATTCAACTACCTTGTCTTTCTTTTTATTTGATGTCTCTTTCAGGTTTTTCGCTGAGGTGGCCTTTAAGGACACTAAATTGAATCTAACACCATAGTTACATGAAATGTGAAAATGTAGTTTTGCTTAGAATAGAGAAATGATCCTGTTGTTCAAAGCTTTGGCTTGGATGGAGGAAGAGTGGAAAAAAGAAATAAGCAAACGCAAACATAGAGAGAGACAGAGTCACCTGAGGGTCAAGGCGGTTGCCCTGACACTTTCTGCAGGCCTGAGGAATCCATCAGTCAAACTCTGCTCTGCAGCGGACTGACGGAGCACAGACGTTTTCTGTCCTCATTCCATCCACATCCACACCTTTTCCTCCCGCTGCTGATTGGGAGCGACTGGATCTGGCCAGCAGATGCCAAACACTCTCAGTGTCCTGCTCAAGGGCTGAGAGCAGAAACATGCAACACACCAATCCAACAAAAACACAACAAAGATATAGGAAGAGCAAGATGGCCAATGGAATCTTGGCAGAAATAGTAATATTGTTACAATGGAACACATGTGACTCACCTTGATATCAACAAATATAATTCTTAATGACCTTATTGAAAAGTCAATACATTAAATAAAGTTAGACATCAATGGGCTGTTCTGTTAATGAAGATGGAAATTTGCTACGTAATAAAAAAATACTGACATTTTATTGTTTCTTGTTTCACTGAAGCAATAGTATTCACAAACAATTGAATGTGCTGATTTAAAACTCTTAGAACATTCTATATTTTGCACAGCTTGAATATTCTTCTATCTTAATATTTGTTATAGTGTGCTGTGTGCCAGATACCTTGCTGCGGTAATAGCCCATCTCAGATTGGAATCGATAAATAGCATAAATCTATCTCTATGTATGATATGTGCATTAAAAAGCATTGCATTTCCCCCCGAGAAGAACGGTTTTAAATTGCCATTAAAATCCAAAATATAAAGTATTCGTTGTTTTTTATTCATCCAAACTTTTAATTCAACATAGTTAAATAAGTAAAGGATAAAAGGGAATGAAAGGGTTATAAATGAGCACAAATCTTTCCATGGAGCAACCAGCATCTTCTAGCCACATCACCACATGATGAATAATTTCTTTAACACTATAATATAATAATCAATATTTCTCCCGGACATCACTTCCACAAGCTCATCCCACCCGAACACGCGGAAGACAATTAGTCTGAACCCGAGACTGTCAATCGGAGAAATAATGAGGAGCCGCGAGACGCTCGTATCATTAGATCACATTTTGTTACAGCAAATTAATAATGTGCATCCAACCCGAAACATGCATACAGCTACATTTATAATAAGTCAGCCTATATACACGTATACGTATATATGGATCTCACTTCAGAGAAATAGATGCAAATTGGGTCTACGTGAAGGAACGGTATCGATTTTTAATAGAATTACGCAGGCAAGAGGGAGTGTGTCGGCATGTGTGTGTGTGTGTGTGCGCGCGCGCCTGTTTAAGTGCGAGTGTGCGTGTGCGTGTGTGTGTATGTGTGTGTGTGTGTGTGTTTTAATACGATATGGAGCTCTCCATGGTGCTTCGTACTCGGAGTGGAAAAGAACGGATGCACCAGAGGAAAAGTGTAGAGTGTAGAGCGTAGTCACTCAAATAAATTAATAAATTAATTGTAGTCACAAGCAGTGATTTGTCTAAATCCTACCCTCAAAATTATATTTTCAATTAATCAAATGGTAAGCAATTTTTATTTGAAATAATACGCAAAATATTGTATTGTACTAGTAGTATCAGTATTGTTATCAGTATTATTTTTATTTTTAATATTATTATTATCGTTTGCTGTGAAATGGTCAGAACAAATTACAAAACTAAATTGTTATGATCAAAAGATACTATTTAAAAGAAATTCCATGCGAAAAGTACTACAAAAGAAAATAAGCATGACTTCACTTTAGACGTTGTTTGACCTTATTCAAACATACAGGCCAGTCAAGGTTATAGTCCTACATGTCTTCCAACATGCTCTTTGCCATCTTACTTGTTTTCCTCACACTCTCAGTTTGCAGAAACACACCGCGCAGCCAAGTGGGTCACTAACCTTCATCCTGCAAGAAAAATGGTGTTTTACTCGGAGCCGAGGGAAAGAGCTGCCCATATTCACCAAGGAGGGCAAAAGTTGGGACTCTCTTTGAAACTCTGCGCCTCTGTCACTTTGTGCACATGCTTTGGGGTGGCTAAATCCCAATTAGGGTCGGCTGACACGCTGCTCTATTCATGCACGGCCCTGCCTGCATACATTTGCCTAGGAATGAACTCCTCAAATGGATCCGCTGCTAAATGCGCTCCGCAGCAGAGAGAATTGGCCTGAGTGACACTTTCTTTCTGAGGCGCTCGAGTGAGAAAAGGTATGAATTTATAAGGTACACCGAAACATATCAATTCACGCAACTCGGCGCGCCTTTATCCGCGTCTGCTCATGCGAGATAAAGTGACTTTAAGTCAGGGAAATGTGGCCCGGAGAAAGAAAATAAAAAAGCTGGGCGCAAAACTTCAGAGACTTTGAATACCGACATGGTGCAGCCCCTTTCTGAAGAGGGGAGGAGAGAGAGATAGAGAGAGGGGAGGCATTTTGAATGAAATCACGCATGAACAGCGTTGAATCAGGTGCCGTTTATTCGGCTCCTCACTAATGCGATTTTGAATATTAGTCTGGGTTAAAATCCCAATCATGTCATCTGGTGGGAGTCCCATACAAGCATCATTACTATTCAAACGCGTCTCAAATGTCCCACCCGCATAAAAGCAGCTGGTCTGGCCTCGGCGCAGCCTGGGTCTTTCCCGAGGTTTCTCAGGGAGTATTAGACACCTCCTATATTGTCAAGGTCGGGTTTAAATACAGAAAAGGAGATGAAGAAAATGAATATCAGCGCATCAGTCTGAATATTTATTTTCTTCTGTTTCTCTCTCATATCTTTTAAGAAAGTCAAAGTCTTTGACGGATAGATTTCAGGCTGCCCAGAAAAAAAACGAGGATTTAGCTGTTCTTCTTTCTCTCCTTCATTATGAATTGAAGGAAAGTGTGACCAAATGAGTGTGAGAGGCGAGGAAGGTGTGGGCTTACACATGTGGACAAATAGATGGATGCAGACAAACACACGGTCAGTTCTGAGACGTGGGAATGTGTGAGAAATAGGCCACATTGCTAAGTGGGACAATGATTTCGCGGCTTCTCTTGAATAGAGCCAAACAAAGTTTATGGGTCGACATAAAAAATGTGTTTTCTTCGGAGCTCGGAGGGGTCCTAACTGGAGGGGCCATTGAAACCAGTCCAGGAGAGGTGGTGGTGAACCCTTGGCACCCCTGAGGTATAGTCAGGGCGCATGAATGGTGATCCCTGGTGGGGCATTGCTCTCTGTATTTACCGCGTTGCTTTGCAGACAGGTTGTTCCTCTATATTCATGGCTCATTAATGGCCAACCAGTTAAATCAGAGCCCCACCGTTTAGACAGTTGAAATCCCCCCTCCCCTAAAAAAAAAGAAAAGGAAAGAAAAGAAAAGGCTGGCAAGAGTCAGGCAGAGCGGCCCATAAAAACGTCTCCCTCCTCTCTCCGCCTGCGATTCTTCTCAGGTCGTTATTTAAGTTCAGTAAGAGACACGGAGTTCATTTAAGAGAAGCGCACTTGCAGAATTCGTGTTGATTGACTCCGCAATATTGTCCAAGAGCAAAGATCCGACCATGTAATTAATGTCTTTTCTCTTTTTAGCAGGGAGGAGGGACAATACCGCCGGTCAAGCCATTTAATTTCATTTAATTTTCCATCCCATTTGCTTCCAACACTGCTTTCACTCTGACACCGTCTTTTGACTTTACGCACAGTGAATCGGGGAGGAGGCGGCGGAGGGGGAGAGATGGGACTCACCCCCAGCGACTCCTCCGCGAACAGAAAGGAAACGTCTTCGCCTTCGACTCCGGAGAATAATGAATTTCACTGTGGAGAAGTGTTTCTTAAAGCAGCGCAGGGGTGGATGGGAACCAGCCGCAAATGCCGAGGCGTTAATAAATAACCTCTCCGCACAGCCGGGTGCAAACCTTGCGCCTATTGATGAGATTGTTCGCGTGTCGCTCAGGCTCTATGACTGTGGAGGAGCGTGGGGAGCAGAGAGATTCATGGTTCACCTGAACCCTTTAGATGCTCTTGGTTAACGCAGCTGTAGATTGTGATTTAGTGTCTTGTCTGTTTGATGCATTCTTTAAATAAATAAATCTGATCAGCATGCAGGTACAGCCTGCATATATTCACGTGAGGACATTAGGTCAGAGGTTAATATGGTCTGAACTGATCGCCCACATGTTCTTGTTCTTCCTCTCTGTTCAGACCCCAGTAACTTTCAATTACCTGCTGCACATATAAAGGCTCAGGGCTCCACTTCGCTCCAACCAGATACTCAATATTCTGAGCAGCCAGCAAGTCAATCAGTCCGTGAAAGATTTTATTATAAAATGTATATCTATTGTATAATTTTAGTGCCTATGTATTTAATATATTATGTTGTTGTTTTCTTAGAACGTTGAAAACATATGGACATATTCTCTGAATGTGTCGGATTAACTGAAGGAATAAAGTTTTCTTCAGAGAAACCTTCCCAAAATTACAAACACAAAAAAATCTCTGTTATAAAAATCTTAGGTGATACGTTTTTTCATACAGGACACAATGTATATGATATCAATCAATAAAGATAATCAAGTCAATCAATACTTATTCCCGATATTCCTGTAGTTATGTCTCTTTGATGTAATAACAGTTTTACATGTGTCGAATATCACCAATTATTTTAACATTTTTATTTTAATAAAATATATTATATGCACTACGAAAAGGGAAAAAGCGTCCTATTTTTCTAGCGTTGCAAAAAAAATTTGGTAATTCATTTTAATAGAAAAACATCTTTTTAAAAAATATTTTAAATCATCATTTTAATTACACTTGCTACTAAAATGATCTACCACCTTAGGGTAAAATTACTTATAATTAAAGCAAAATATCATAATGGATTTATGATTTGTATTAATATTTCCCCTTTTCCTTCAATGAAACAACAGAATGAATATGTGTTGAATTAGGAGGACGAGACACAAAAACCACAAGTGTGTATGTGTGCGCGCGCGCGCGTTGAAAAGATGGTACTGGTTATTTCTAGTTGTTTTTTCTCTCTTCCTTCTTCTTCCTACTGGTGGTTCTGCCTTTTCAGTACCTGCCTGATCGCAACCCGGCACACGCCGAGAGTCAATAGGAGTTAACAAGTCCTCTAAACTTTCCTGCGCCTTTTGTCAACCTATGGACACAAAAAGAGGAGGGAGAATAAAGACGCTTTGAAGTATATAAAACCTCAAAGAATGCCAGCCAAGTAGATTTAAAGTAGCCACTCATTTCCAAAAACCTGCCTTGAAAGGAGGGAATGGGAAGGGTTGAGGATTTATGGATAAATTATACAGTGGATTTGTCAGTGAAAATATCGGAACTGTCTGCAGGACAAAGCCACATGCTGAGGATTAATGGTCGCTCTGGACCTTTGATTGTGCACCCTCTTTTCTCTGCCCTTGACAAATTGGATTTCGGGGATGGGAAGGTCGCCTGGCCCTTTGTGTCTCTTGACCGGTTTGGAGCAATTCATTATGCGGCGGGGTGAGGGAAAGTCTCCATGTGACCGGGCCGGCCCGTTTCCCCTCTCCTCACAGCTGCAGGGAGAGCCCAACTCTCTCACACTCACACACACGCACACACATGCGCACACACTCCATCCAGTCAAACTCTGGACCACCTCCCCCTCAAACTACCTAACGTAGCACAGCATCACCTCTCTGCCCCCCCCCCCCCCCCTTTTTTTTTATCCTGGAGCTGGAGAGGTTGGGGTGAGTGAGTGTGTGTGTGTGTGTGTGTGGGGGGGGGGTTGGGGGGGGGGGGGGGGTACCTTGCTTGCACCATCACTAGAAAAGCCGGGCAGCATAACGCCACCGCGTCACTTTGAGGACGGATATCGACCGGTCCTCATCCTCCTCTCTGTCTCTCTCTCCTCCTCCTCTCCCTCTCTCCTTCCCTGCAGCGCTCTCCCACTCACACTCGGTCTCCATCAGTCTTCATGGTTCTAATCTCACCCCACGCCATGCAAGCCACCCGGGCGTCCACCACCGTCAGTGTGTTTGCGGACTGCAGCATCCCGGCCGGGCTCCGGATAGGACCGGTACCGGGCATCTTCAAACTGGGGAAGTACTTGTCGGATCGTAAGGAAGTTGGACCCAAGAAGAAGGTATGTTAAAATGATACACTGACACTTTCAAGAAGTCATTCAAGTTCCTCACTATTTGTGCTGCTTTTTTTTTTTTTACTTGGTAGTCCAGTTTATGTGTCTTGCTTTTAAATATTTTTAAAGTGGCATGGTGCACTGGATAATTGATAAGGAGCTGCATTGTCATATTTTTAAATAAGAATTTACGCATTTTCTGATTAGTAGTTTATTTAATCCATAACTCTATATTCGAAAAGAAAATTTTTACTTTTGTTAAACCATTGCATGTTCTGTCATTTTTACCTTTTTATCTATAAAAATATACTCCATCGATTACAAAAAATATAACCCCCTGTAGGCCTATTTACTCCCTGTTGAGTAATATTATTTAAAACAATTTTGGATTTTTAAAGCTGCACTGTCAAACTCTATCGGGCCCTCGGTTATTAATTGCTTTGGCCTGTCATGTTGGAAATAATTGAGCTCCATTAGTGGCAGACTTGTCAGTCTGTGCTTCTAGTTAACCGGCCTAATGGGCGACCCGGGTCTGCCGCCTCACATTTCACTGCCTGGCGGGCCTGTTATTCCGATGAGCCGTTTACTGTTAATGTAATCCGGCCACAGAAAGATGCCACTGAGGCCCCACTACCTGCAGCTAGGGAAATAAAATACAGAAACAATAACAACAAGGATGAAAAGTAAAAATCTAATAAATTGTTGTTCATGTTGCCGCAGTGGGATTTGGAGTTAATGTCTTCAAAATAATATTTAGAAAGTAAAAGTCTCCAGACCTGACATTTTTTAAATACAAGACAACAAAAAAATAAGTCACACTTTCTGACACATTATCATATTTATTATCATTATTTTACACATAAACAAACAATAAATACAAACAATTTGATGCCATGCGCGCAGCTATAACCGCGCCCTGTTATTGTTGAGGCTGTCAGCGCTTGTGATTGATGCGTCTAAATGCGTGGCCCCCGGGCTGCAGGCGATCATCAGGTGCAATCTCTGTGTCAAATGTCACGCTTCGATCTTTAATGTCCCTGAACAGTTTAGAAACGCTCTGACACTCCTCAAATTCGTTTCCCATATCAACTCAATTAGGCCCGTGTGTCATTCTCTTTAGTAAATTATCAGCAGAGCGGATAAAGAGGCGCATTATGCGCCCTTTGGTCAGGCGTGGCCGCGCGGCACCTCCAGGTACCTCTTTAAAAAATAGATGAATTTAAGTAATGGATTAGCGGATTAACAAATAAATGATTGAGATAAAAACAGAACAAGTTGAAGTTCTCCTTTCATGTTTCCCATCACCCCTGTTCTGCTGTGGTCAGTTGCAAACCTTGCCTCATTCGTTTCATTTCCCGGCCTCGTTTCTAGGTCCGCTTGGTGCGAGGAGAGTTCGTGGATGAGTCGAGCTGTCCTGTGCCAGACTGGATCGGATTCATCCGCGCCGCCAGGAACAGCCAAGAGCAAAACCTAGAGGCTGTGTCGGATTTACCTGGTGGACAGGTGAACTTTTTACCCTTATCATACATAAATCTATAATATTCTTATTATTTTAAAATTTATTTGACACGCTTGTAATTAATCCTCTTCTATTTTTTTTAAAGATATTCTACCGTGTGCTGAGAGAAATCCCTGTAGGAGAGGAGCTCAGTGTTTGGTACTCCAACGCTATGGCCCAGTGGTACGACATCCCCACCACCGCCACTCCCACGCACGACGAGAAAGGTAAATGACACTGTTCATGCCCGAGGACCAGTTTCACCAAGCGGCTTTTGCATTCTGGGAAATAAAATGGAAAGTTATGACAATTATAGGGAACTCAGAATTTGAAATATAATATTATATTATAATAATATTACTTATTATTATTATCGTAATAATAACTCAGAGAAACTAAATTCAATGGGTCTATCGCCGTCATGTCTACAGGCTACAGGTCTGACAGTGTCATCGACATGTTGAGGCCCCATCACTGCACAATTAAATATCTGTCAATAACCACAATGGCCCTTCTTATCGCTCAGATATGCAAATCAATTGGATGTTTATTTTTCATCCTATTCCTCCAGCATATTTTTACCTTTATTTCGGAAGAAACACATTCCGTTTACCAGAAGGAGGAGAGACGATACATTATGCAGAGTGCATTATATTTGACGAATGTTACTGGCAACATGGCCTACAATATAAAGGGCAAATATAAGGCCTAATCGCAGGAGCGCCTCTTTCTCCGAGTGATTTCTTGTTGGCTGAGTTTTGTCTTCAGCCTGTGTTTGGACCGGTAATCCGTCTGTTTGGGCTGTAAAGATGATTTGGGGGATTTGCTTTTTGCGCTTGGGGATTAGTGTCTAATCTTAGCAAAACACACCAACCCAGCAGGATCTAATCCGTTAATAGAAATGATTATCAACCGATACTTTTAACTCATTCTGTCAAGATTGTTTCAGATTTCGATTAAAGCATAACGTGAACGAAAATGTGTTTAAAAAAGAATGTGCTTGAAACGTTTTTTTTTTTAAAGCAATTAAAGGCAAAACATTGACGTGTCTGAGCGACCGTGGAGGAGGAAGAGGAGTCTGGCGATTCAGTCAAGAGACAGATAGGTTAACAAATGCCAACGCGTCATTAATATTCATGAAGTCAAAAGGCAAATAAATTCGAGAACAAGTGCTTCACGGTGAATTAGGTGGGTGCGTTAAGGTATTGTGGCCTAATGAATGCTAACTTTTATGTGGGGTGTATATTGGCCTGCTTCTCCGGCCCGACGCACCGTGCGCTCATGGACATACGCTCGCTTCCCATTATTAGGCGTCAACAGATGGGCTGGCCCCATTGTTTCTGGAGACTTGCGATTTCAAGCAACAGCTGCTGTCACTTCCACGGGAAAGAGCACATGTGAGGAGAAAGTCCCGCATTCAATGCATCGCTTTCTGACCGCCAGATTGGGCAGGGCGTTTGCCCTTTTGATGGCGATCATAAACAATGGTCCGTATGAGGATTACAAAATCATTACATCTGTATTAACCTCTGAGTGATCGACCGGGGACCATTAAGATGGCTCCCCGCTAATACCATTTGGCACCAGATCTTAGGAGCCGCATCGTATCAGGCCTAGTGTTAAGGATCAGCTGAAGTGCAACAGTAACTGAAAAGAATATAAAATAACTATTATATGAAATATTAAATATACAAAAGAAAAATTTCCCGAGGAAAATCGAACAAATGTGACAATGCATCACTCAATGCACTTCGCTGCAAAAGTAAATACAATATTTTCTATTATATTTCTCTCAATTGAATCATGTTGTGTACCACACACGACATGCTCAAACAGATTAAATATGGTCGTGTCTCTACAGGTTGCCAAACCTGTTATTCTCATTTTACGCACGGGTGTGGTGTTTTTACGCATGGAAATATATATGGAAATATTCTGATAACTGACATGTCATCCGAAGGCTTATTAACTTTTTTCACGATGTGTTGTGTCAGGTAATGAGCTGCGTCCACCTCATCATTAATGTCACCCTTGTTGTCTACAGGTGAGGAGCGATACATCTGCTGGTACTGCTGGAGAATATTCAAATACCCGAACACACTCAAGGCCCACGTCCACTTCCACTGCGCGCTGAGCAATGGGCGGGGGTTTGTGAGCAGCGAACAGGCAAGAGGCACCGAGACATTCAGCAGGTCACCAAAGTCGGGAGATATCCCCAACACCTCCATCTCTCCGAGGAGCACTCACAACAACTCCTCCATGTCAGACTCGGGCCGGCGGGCGGTGTCCTCCTCGTCGTTTCTAATCAAATCGGGACTGCCCAAGAAAAGCAGCACCGAGGAGCAGGACCGGGCCCTCGACATGAGCGTCACCGCAGCCAGAAACCAGGGGCAGCTGCTCAGCCTGGGCGCCACATCCTCCGTGCTCAGCAGCATGGGCTTCCACCCGGGTGTGCGCTCTGCCTTCAAGCCGACCGGCGTCTCCAAAGTCCCGGGCGCTGACGCCTCCAGAGAGGACCCCAACGGGAAGCTGAGTGGTATGGCATTCAGCAAACTTATTGGTAACATGAAACCAATCCGGAATGTGGGCGAGACTCTGAACGGAGGAGGCAGCCATCCTCCAAAATGTGCACCTGCAATTATGGACGCCACATCCCCAATGGTGCCATGCACGAACGCTCTCCGGGCTTTCCCGCTGCTGCCTCACATGGAGGAGACCTCGGCTTTCAAGCACGTGGAGAGCCGGATGCACTCCGGCCTGTCCCCCTCCCGTTACCCCCAGGTGCCCCCTGGACTCCACTTTGAACGGTTCTCCCTCCCTCACTTTGATGGCGTTAAGACTTATGGTGGAGACTGTAACATCCCATTGATGCCCTTCACTGTCTATAACGGGGAGCTTCTGTACAGTTCACCTTACTATCCTCTGAAATTCCACTTCGGAAACCTCCTCAAGTACCCGGAGTCCATGTCCTACTTTGGTGCGCCGTCGTTGAGTCAAGACCTGGGCACCATCACCAACATCGACCGGGAGATCGCCATGCACACTCAACAGCTGTCCGAAATCGCGGCGGAGAAGAACCGGACGCGGCTGGACTCGATACCGGCCGGCGCCTCCAGCAACAGCGGCTCTGGCAAACCGAAAAAGGGACACCTGTGTTTGTACTGCGGCAAACTGTACTCGAGAAAATACGGGCTGAAAATCCACATGAGAACTCACACAGGTTACAAACCGCTCAAGTGCAAGGTGTGCTTCAGGCCCTTCGGAGACCCGAGCAACCTGAACAAGCACATCCGGCTGCACGCAGAGGGAAACAC
This sequence comes from Pleuronectes platessa, assembly GCF_947347685.1. NCBI lineage: Eukaryota > Metazoa > Chordata > Actinopteri > Pleuronectiformes > Pleuronectidae > Pleuronectes > Pleuronectes platessa. The sequence goes on along the minus strand of NC_070635.1, from coordinate 24,821,630 downwards.
CCCGTACAGGTGCGACTTCTGCGGCAAGGTGCTCGTGCGGAGGAGGGACCTGGAGAGGCACGTCAAGTCCAGGCACCCCGGACAGACGGTGAAGAAACTGGAGGACAAACCCGGCGGCCTGTTCGAGGACGCGGAGCAGAAGAGCGACAATGACAGTGATGTGGACGTGTGCTTCACTGACGAACAGAGCGACCAGGAGTCGAGCAAAAATAATGACTGAGAGGTTTAAGAGAATGCCCATTGTCTTGAAATGGTGTCATTTAGTCTTGTATCGAATCATTTTGACATCCTCCCAAAACCTCCACATCTAATTATAGTGGACATGAGACCTCCAAATATATTTTTTTGTTTTTCATCTTGTCAAATTTACAAAAAAACAAACATATAATTTCGACCTAAAACTTTGCGCATTGCTTTGTATATTGCTTTGCGTAACTTTACACTTTGCATGTATTAAGTTATGAGTCACAGCAAAAGGTAAACATATTCGGTATCCTGATCAAGGGCACTTCAAAAATGCTTTAAAAACAAGTTAAAAATAAGAATTCGGACAGTGGTGTCCGTTTGCTTTAAATGCAAATCACCATAACTGTTTTCATTTTTATATACTTTTATAAAGCTGGCACTTCTAAAACCAAACAATAACAATGATTCAGGTAAAAAAAAAATCAAGGCTGAATATGAAAGAGACCTTCCTATAAGTTACAGTTAAGTTGGAGTGTAAAAATGTACCAGATGTGTTTTTTGTATGTCTCCCCCAGGGAAGGAACTATGAGTTTGAAAAGCCACTTCCACCCACTGCCCTCAAATAAACATAATGACAAATATCCCATACTCCCCTCTTAACTGTTAGTTGCACTTTAAAAACAGCAATGGGCACCTCATTCCAACAAATCAGTGACGAAAACAATGCTTAGAATCGAACTGATTTCCTCACTTCTTTGCAGATCTCGTGTTCCCTGCGCCTCGCTGAATAACACACTGTACTTCAATTTGCACTTTCATGGCGCAGGCATGTTGTTCTTAAAGCAGCAGCAGCCAGTTTATTTAAGGAATTATTTCTAGAGAGAGAAAATGTATTGATTGCAGTAAAGGATATAAGACGTGTAAAGTATGATATTTCACATCTGAGTTGAAAAGTGTTGTATACGTATGTTAATAAGTGATAATTGTCTGTGATGAGGACAATACTAAACTCTTGTCCAATACTTGGTTGTTTTTTTAATAAATCTATTTAAAAAATAAGAAGAAATTATGTGTTTTTATTGAATCATGAGATGTTCAGAATTTTTAAACCCTCACGTCTTCCATGTGAAGTTGTGGTGTAGGCCTGTATGAACATTTCGTTTCGTTTTTTGGTCTTAATTAGTCATTATTCAATTATTTCTGTAATTTATATCAAAATAGTATGCTAACCTATAATTTACTGAGCCGTTGGTCCACGCTCTGTGATTCAGCCGAGGATAAATACAGAGGGACGATACATTTCGTCCGTTTGAGATTTTTTTTATATATAATATAACAATTATAATAATAATATAAATTCTACTAATAATAATAATAATGTGACGTTATTAGTCAAAATAAACCCACCAAACGAAGTGGGGATGTAAATTGTCAAATGTATTAATATATTGAATATAAATAAAATATCATAAAACAAATTCATTGACAGTGGAAGTATTATTGACAAACTGTAGCTTACAAATAAGTGTTCACGGCTAAACAGTTGCTCGAGTGTTGAATTATCGAGTAATTAATTCATGTGCATTAATGTGTAGCATTTGATTGTTCTTCTCAATGTGTGGTTAATTTGAAAGATTCACAGTTCCAGCATATATTATGAATAATTCAAAAGCTTACAAAGAAATGTGATGGATTTTAAATTTTATTTCAGAAATGTGCTGGAGCGTTTCTGCACCGTCCAATTTAACGGTTGATTTAGATAAAACAATTTATCAGAGGTTGCTTTAAGAAATAGAAAACTCCATATTTTGACAAAAAAAGTGGAAAATGGCCCAAAAAAAACGTTGAGAATGTTGGGTCAGAGGGTCAGAAACCAAACCAATCTATTGTTTGGCAAGTGATTATATAAGAACTCCTCTTTAAACCCATAGAAACCATTTAAACTAATCTGACACAACAATATTGAAAGTCCTTCTGCACCCCCGAGGAATTTATGTCTTTCTAAAAATATTTAATTTCAGTTTTCTTCATTAGCGAGTTTTGTTTAATTATGAAGGCATGGACTTTGAAATTGGTGGGTGGTGTGATTGTGTGTGTGTGTGATTGTGTGTGTGTGTCTGCGTGCTGCCACCTTCTATCTAGATGAGGTGAAATCCAGCAGGCTTGCAATCCTGTCATTTCAGCGGTTGCTAGAGCCTCACAGCCGTACCCCACCGACCAGTCACTTCACACACACCAGAGAACAGAGGTGCAGCCATTTTCGAGGCATCCCAGTCACGTGGTCCTCACTATTATAATCTGAAAACATACATTTTAAAACACTATAGACCTCACTATAACTTTCATTTGCTTCTATAGTTGTGTCATATTTTTTCGATTGAAAAAGGAAACACACTGGAGGTCGTTGCAGTTTCTTTCACCCTAACCTACACTGCCTCCATGTGTTATTTTGCACACAATTCCCTTTGGCTGTGTGCAACTGACAATTAAAGAGCAGACAACCCCACAATGACAGTTGCAGGGAATTTAAACTGTCCGCTGGTGAATGACCTCCTAAGCTCTAGGAGCTGTAAAGGCGGTGGAAATAGGTGCGACCTTGATGTGGCAGCGTAAATACATTTGTGTTAATCTTAAAGATGCTATAGTGTGTCACCATATTCAATCTCCTCTGTCCCTATTACTTCTGTTTAACGCATTGTCAAGGCGGTGACACTGAAAAAACATTTAAACACAAAGACAGGTATAGCAGGAGGCACATGCACACACACACACAGACAGACACAAACACACAGACACACACACAGATATATGTTTCCATAGTGTCTAGGCCTTCTGGTTCATACATCAACAATCATATAAATCTGACATTTCTACACATCATTTCTACACATGAGTTGTGTGTCAAATGTCACGTCTGCATTGAGAAGTGAACAAGTCAGAGTTGATTTCTAACCACCAAACATACATTGATTTTCTAAGACATAGAAAGACTGACAATGGAAAGTGAATAAGACATAAAGCAAAAACATGATGTATGTCTCTCAGTAGACACAACATTCTCCAAAGAACCAAAAGTTCCCTGAAATTCAATCAAGCTGCATCAAAATGCACACACTTATAGAAATCAGTCCATAAAATTTGGCCTTCGAAGTTTTCCATCGACATTCCTGAATTATAAACTAAGAAATAAGTCAAAATGATGAATACTGCCATGTTTCACATTGCTAACAAGGGCGTAACAATTCCTGGATCTGCCCTTATATGCTGATCCACCCCAATATTTTGTGGATTCTTCCTTGGCCTACGTCTCATCCTTCTACTTGTGGTTTTGTGGTAATCCATTTGGTAGTTTCTGTATAATCTCGCTTACATATAATCAACCAACAGAGGGGTGAGAACATAAACTTCTTGGTGTAGATAAAGATGAGGGAAATTTATTTCAATCCGAGCTTTCGGTATAGGATGCAAAGCTGCATCACATCTGGTATAAAAGTTCAGTAAAAATATGTGAACGTCGGATTTCACTAACTCAGTCGTTCCTTTATTATGATGGAAAACAACTGATCGACAAGCGTTAAAAACAACCTGCAGGTCCTCTGATGTAGATCATTTTTCTCCTACAGTATGCAACACCTTCTATTCAGATCTGAACAACATGGAGTATCTGAAGTGCAGAGAGGATGCTATTACACCCTCCTCCAAGTTACCATCAGTCATTAACAAGTGTAAAATCACAACACACATTAATCTCAAGGCCATATTTCTACTACATGTTTCAGGCTATGATTTACTGACTAAGTGTCCTACTTAAAAAGCCAGAGTAATCTGTTACATTACTCATTTTATTATTTTTGTTCCTCAGCTGTCAGCTACGTCAAATGGACGCAGGGCACTCAGTTTATATAACCTCCAACTTTAAAGAAAGTGATTGCTGAATAGTCCTTGTTTGAACACACAACCTATAAATCAACTGTAGAATAGTTTGGTGGATACAAACTATTATATATTCACTATACTTTAGCTGCTGCACCAAGCAAACGGAAAAGCCAACTATAATACTTAAAAGTCAGCATTTTTGGAAATAGAAAGTAATAGTAATTCTTTCCTGTAATCTTTCTAAATAACGCAATAATGTGACATTCTATGTATCACATCTGATGGACTCAGTTATCCGATAATAGATTTAGTTTTGAATCTACAAATATTATACCTCACATAGCTATACCCTTTTGTAGCTTATTTTAGAAATGGGCCCTTTTTGATTGAGAGAATAACAAAGACAACATGTAGGAAAACTCATACTGACAGACAAGTTGGACACACGTCTAACATACTGGCAACCGCAAGCGCTACCCCAGTTCAAGCACCATCTCAATACGCCTCAATAGACCTGAGTGGAAGCCCTGACTCTGATTCAGGAGCACGTGGCCTTTTCCACCCAGTGAACACGAAGGCCGAGAGGCGCAGTGCAGATACCTTGAGGTTTTTCTATTAGTAGAGAAATGGATGGTGGGGTTGAGTGTGAGTCAGGCGGCCAAGGTGGTGAAGACAGAACCAAGCAACAAAGCAGAGCTTTTGATTCACTGGTTGATATTTGTTCTCCTTCTGGTCACAGGCATTGGATTGTGATGGAGAGAACGTGTTTGAAGATACAAGGGACGCTATTAGATTTTTCCGAGGGGATGTTGACCCCAGTCTTCCCAACACATGAGTTTAATGCTTGCATACCCAGGTTTGTCTGGCTGCAAAGGAACATCGAAAAAAGAAAGATGCAGTGCTCTATAGTTTAACGTGATGTGATGGATTTGTGGCCTGGATTAAATTTATTCCCTCGCTTATAGTGAGTTTAAGACAACAAGAAGAAAAGGCCAGTGTGATGCACATGAAATCCGTCACAAGGATTTATACTTTACATGCATCCTCGCTATAATTGGCTACAAATGCACACCATGATTCAACCCACGGGAATTATTGTAATTAACCACAGAGTGTTTTCACTCTCGGCAGGGGAGCAGCTTCAGAGGGTCGGAGCTGACTGTCCCTTTATGTGGCTGCTCCCCTGCATTATATTGTCTCCTCTGTGTACAATACTCAAGGCTCTCCATTGTGGGCCTCTGCATCAGTCTGGACCGGTTCCATACACTGTTTGTGTTCAAAATCCCTCTTCCCTCTCTCACACTATAACACCCTGCTTGCTCATCCCCTCCCACCAGCGTTTTCAATCAATTAGTGACGTTCATTAGTGGGAACATTGGGGAAAAAAGAGTTTGATTGAGAGAGTTTGACTCCCAGCCTAGAATTTGATCCAAAACCAGACTTCAACAGCAGGCTAGCCACCACATCCAGAACGACTTGTTTCCAGGCTACAATATAGTTTCCCATAAAGCCGGGAGCGGGTATCCTTGATCATAGGAATTCTTTTCATCCACTTGTCCTAACTGACCGGCCAATGGATGAGTCACGATAAAGATAGCGGATACTTCAGCTTCATGTCAAGGTTTTAAACTAATGAATAATCCAAGCATGCTGCATCGTCGAGGCTACCATAAGGTCATCGGATAAATTTTAAGAAATCAATTTGAAATGGTGTTTAAAAGAAAGTCTTCTTTTGAAGCCACCGTTAAATTGTTATTTCAGTGCAAAAGGCTGAATATAAAACGACATTAAACTGAGGGCCAATCATAAAACATAACCCAAAAAATAGTTCTTAGCATAAGCACAAGAAAAATAATACAATTACATTAAAGACACAATAGCTGAAAAAAAAAAGAGAAAAAAAAGGTAATTTTGGACTTGATATGTTGTGTTCAGGAGGGACAGGGACGAAGAGCTGCAAGTCACCAGCGTCATGCCATCTATTCTGCCCCTTTTTAGGTAAAACTTAACAGTTGCATATTGAATGCAATCCATTGTAACATGTAGATTGTGAAGGCTGGATTCTGTGAAGCGGAAAAGGAAATGTAAATGTTTCAAAGCGGAAAGTGTTTGTGATAAAACTTAATCATCTTAAAAACTCCCATACAAATACCCTTCAAATGACAATTCAATAGGAATATATGAACAATGTGCCTGTTTTTATTGCCTCTTGTAGGGAGGTTATGTTTTCACCCCTGTCCGTTTGTCTGTCTGCAGGATTTACACAAAGCCTTCCACAAAAGACAGAATTCATAAACTTATTTAGAAGATCAAGCCAGAGTTTTTATCACATGCTTTAACAATGCGAGATAGGGCAAGGGCATTTTTAATTTTTTTTCTCTCCAATTTCTCATGAAATATCTCACTGATTTCAATAAAAAAACATTTAGATGACTATTATCATTTTTGTGGGAAATTTTGTGCAGCTTGATTGAATTTAAAGGGACTGTTGGGTCTTGGTAGAGGTATGGGCCAACAGTAGAGAAATGACCACTCCTCCAACAAGCCTCGTTTTCTACTCTACAACATTTTGTATCGGCCTTTGCTCGTCGGCTGGTAGGAAGTTTGTAATCTGATGAGTTCTTCCCTGATTAACCGAGTGCCAATTACACAAAATTTTATTAATTTCTCAAAATTAAAATAACTTATACCACCACATATTATTGGGTTTATTGACTGGTTGAACATGGAGACAGAATGATTACAGGAAATGGAAAGTTATTTGTGCATTTAGATGAAATCATAACTTCTATCTCAGAAGTATGTGTTGGGGTTAGGTTAGATTTAGGTTTAGTGTTAGTCAAGTGTGTTGGTGTGTACTTGTACAGAGATCTTTGTGAGGACCATTTTTTTGCCTAGCACCTACAGAGTGAAGACATCTTTAAAGTGAGGACATTTTGGCTGGTCCTCACTCTCCGACCCAATTTTGACCTGTTTTTAGGGTTAGGGTTAGAATTACGTTTAGGTTAAGGTTAGAATACATTGATATGCAATGATAATATGAATGCTAACCTGCTAACTTCCAACAGTAAACACAGTAAACTAAAATAATATAAAATCAGATAATCTACCAAAGACCATGCAGAGATTTTGGTTTCTATCTGACATTCGCCTCAAAGTGTCCGATTTAAGCACAACTACAAGACATTCTCCTAGTTTCTTATTGTCAGTAAATATAAATAAGACATATGAATAAAAACACTTTTTGAAACCACTCAGGATGTTGAAGAATGCTTAAACCTTTGTCCCGAAATTTTTTTAAGACTTCCTCTTTTATGTCGAACAGTGAAGTCAGGTGGAACTTTTTTCTTTAGGTAACAAGCATGTCCTTTACTTTCTGACACACAGACGCACTCAGCCTGAATATGTTTCAGGTCAGTTGGTCATTCTGTTTTGAAATGTTTGTTTATGAGGTGTCTGCTAACATCCCTTTACAATGGAGGCATCGCCAAGATTTTTTTGAACTGCATAGCTTCATAGATTTAATGTCCTTGCTAGTTTGGATGATTCACAGTCTTCGCTGTGATCGCTGAACTTATGGCCTCCCAACTGAAGAAATAGACCCTATGTCTAAGGTACCATAGAAAGTCTCACTGGAAGGACAAACAGCTGATAATTTTGCAAAATGTTATTTTTTAGCGTTGTATACATCAATGATTACATTTCACTTACATCCATTTTATATGACTGGAGGCAGAAATCTGACGGATGTCTTAAAACCAAGGTGAAGGAAACCAATAACACAGGTGAACTTAGGATTCAAAAAAGAAAAAGACCGTTCAGGCACAAACTTGTTTTACACTGATTAAACCCTTTCTATAGGTAAATAATGCATGTGTGTGTGTGTGTGTCTCACAGTCCAAATGTTTGGACAAAACATGTTGTATAATCAGAATGAGTAAGTTTTCAACAGGATAATTAAACACAACTCACACTTTAAAGCAGAAAGATTTATATCAGTATTTTTTACGTGTTTTACGTCTTGGGTTAGTATCTGGGGTCGATCTTTTTTTTAATTGTAATCCAGGATTAGGATTTAACTTGATGTCGATTTTATGAAAATTAGCTTTCCTCTTTATAAGTCAATGTAGCCATGCTTATATCTTGAGCGGCTGTCGCTGAGGGGGTAGAGTTCTGTAACCAGACGGCCAGCTGCTCGATCCCTGTCTTCCCCGACTGCATGCCGAAGTGTCCTTGGGTAACGAATTTCCCCTGACTGCTGTTCCGTTCTCATAGAAAAAAGGCTGCCCAGAGATGCATTGCATGAACGTATGTGAATGGGTGAACTGCACTGTAAAGTGCTTTGAGTGGTCATCCAGACTAGAAAACTCCTTTTTATATCGAAACAAAATCAGACCTGCTTTTCCACAGAACTATGTCATGTACGACAATCATATTCATCTGCTCGCTCTTCTTGTTTAATGCATACACATGTGCATGGCATTTAAACCAAGTGTGGGAATGTTGCACAAAAAATTAACTCATATTATGAATAAGAAGACAAGGTTAATATGGCTGGAAATATAATTAAATTGAAGATTTGACATTTCCTTTTTTTAACATGGACATAAAGTTGTGGTGAGTTTCTCCTGTCAAGCTGCCGACAGTGTTATCAGCCAGTGTTTAGCTTTGTGTGTTCCTTAAATGGGCAAACACTTGGCATTGGAGCTTAGAGTATAGGAGAGGCCAACATAAATTACTCTAACTCCATGATGATGTAATAGAAACTGTTTGCAACAAATCATTTTGAAAATGCAATTTGGCCGGCAGACTAGTGGAATTTCACTCAGTTGCTCATTCAATCAGTCGGTCAAAGCACATTTGTGTGTGTAGATCTAGCTCTACTGTTGGTGCAGTACCAATACAAATATTCAATAGTTTGATAGGAATAAATTCCAATACAACTACTATCAACACTGGGTTTAATCAGATGAGTCTAGCTCCTACATATTTTAGCCGTTTACTCGGTCATTTGAGCTGTGACACCAGATGCATGCTAGTAACAAGATGGTTGGTTTCCATGAGGACTGAGCCACTAAGCAAACAGCACGGACAAAAGGGAAAGGATGAACAGGTAAACATAATACGATGTCTTTTCGCTGTAGATCCAAGGCCACAGTCCATGTTCTGTGTTCACCAACCTGTACAGGAAAAGGCACATCTCTTTTTTTAGCATGCGGCAAGATTTGTATTTGCTATATGGCTGAATATTTCAGTATTTTCGGATGATGGGTGGTTGGTAAAATAAACATGCCTCAGAGAGCGAGGCAACGAGTGCTTGTCTCAGTTTCTCAGCCGGTTCCAGGTCTAACAGACCTGATGACAAGTGACTGTTCTGCTGCTGGCAGTCTGCTCTCCTGGAGCAGGTAGACCAGGATATGAACACAGGTAGAGTCAACACACACAACTGGTCAGATTGAGCTGAAAGAGATGGAACAAATGGCTCCACATGCAAATACATACCCACCATCGGCAATGGCTGTACACGCAGTGACCATAAATCATGAGGAAGACACGTTATCCTCCTGGCTATGACGTGGGTCTGACAGAGTGGATGTAAAGTGACGGGGCAGCGGCTTACAGCCTGCTCTCCTGGAGCAGGTAAACCAGGTAGAGTAAACACACACAGCTGGTTTCAGAGGGCAGCAGAGAAGGATGAAATAGACACAAACAAGAAATAAAGCCCAAAGGAGCAGGAAAGGAAACTGATACATGTTGACATGCACACAAATAACTAAAGGGAGTTATATAAGGGGGTAAAAGAAGGGACACAAGGTGTAATCAGAAAGATAGACACTACCTTTCACGGCTTGTGAAGGTCAAAGGAACTGGGAAAACTAAGGTGGACAAGCTGCATTATGCTGGGGTGCTTGATCTACTGGAATGTTTTGTAGTTCTCACTAATAGAAGTGAACATCTCAGCAAACAGGTTGACAGAGAAGACAGTGGCGGAAGAAACAAGTTGACAACAGAACTCACTTCACTCAGACAGAGAACATTAGTCCCTGCGTGGTCTTGGCCCAGCCTGTCAGTTGTGATAGCAGCAGGTAGAGGGCTGAGACTGTGGCACACCAGCTGTGGCCCAGTGGTAGCCCTTCCTCCTCCGTCCCACCACCACCACTGCAACACAAACACATGCTAAACAGGCCACTGTCTCCTCTGCCTCCCACATTCAGCTGCAAATGAGGCTGCCCTGGGCCCCAGCCCCGTTTGATGTCATGAATAATGAGGGTGAATTTTCATTTGCGCAGGTTTCTTAAAACTTAAATGCCCGTTGTTTAGGGCCCTCACATCGAGCAGTCAGGCATGTGGGCTCAGAACATTTATTTGCAAACAACAGCTCGAGGTAGAAATATGTAAATATATCACCAAGCCCAGTAAAAAGCTCTTGTTGAGAGCAAGTAAGACCAGTGATTACTTTGTTAACAAAAACTATGACAAAAAAACGACCTTTTCCCCATATTACTAATAACAAGAGAGGACCAATGTTAATCAAAAACAACTTTGACCATATCCACATGATTTTTCATTGACTAACTTATAGTTTAAAGTAGAATTACCCTCCTGTGGTCAGAGGCCTTCGCAAAAACAATTTCAGTCTATATATTGTCTTGAAATTGATTATGAGTCTGAGTGAACACTTGTTACAATTGAGGTAACATGCTCACGAGAGAAAATAGGGTTTTCTGAGGTAATGTTGACCTTGACCTTTGACCTCCAATTCAAGTAAATGTTGAATCAAACTGATAGTTTGTGCCCGATGTAATGAAATTCCCCATGGGTGTCCTTGGTGTATCAGTTCAAGTGTACCAAATTTGAAAATATTCCCTCAAGGTATTTCTTAGCATTCACAAGACAAAACATTTGTACTATTCAGTCGTAGTGACCTTGACCTTTGACGACATAATTCTAAATCCAGCTGAACGTTTGTACCAAATATTAAAGAAAAAAGAGAGAGGAAAGGGAGACCAGGGACACTTGTGCAGCATCAGGTATCAGCTATGACTAGTCATAATGACACAATAACAGTGTAAAGATGCTTTTGATTAATAATAACTAGAATTGTTAATAATAATAATAATAATAATAATAATAATAATAACAACAGCTCCTGCAGCTCTGGAGTCAGAGATCCCTGCAAAGAGAGAGAAAGAGAGAGAAAGAGACTATGGGAGGAAAAAGACACATAGTAGTGACATGTTAATAATTGAATGTGTGGACAGAGAGAAAGGGAGAGGGCGAGAAGTGCTCAGTGGGTGATGGGAGTTGCCCCAGCAGTCTTGACCTATAGCAGCATAACTAAGGGATGATTTAGTCCTCACTATAGGGTTTATCAAAAAGGAACATTTTAAGTTTAACCTTAAATGTAGAGATGGTGTCTGCCTCCCGAACCCAGAGTGGGAGCTGGTTCCACAGGAGAGGAGCCTGGTAGCTGAACGCTCTACCTCCCATTCGACTCTTACAAATTATTGGAACCACAAGGAGCCTGTGTTTCGCAGCGAAGTGATCTACTTGGACACTACGGTGTTATGAGCTCTTTGATATATGAAGGGGCGTGATTGTTAAGGGCTTTGTATGTGACGAGCAGGATCTTGAATTCTATTTTCTCAATTCTACAGGGAGCCAATGCAGAGAAGCAAAGACAGGAGTAATATCATCTCTCCATCTAGTTCCTGACAGCACTCGACAGTATTTTGAACCAACTGAAGGCCTTTCACAGACTAACTGTGACATCTTAATATATAAATAAATAATTACAGTAATCCAGTCTAGAGGTAACAAATGCATGGACTAATTTCTCAGCATCCTTCTGAGACAGGATGTTCCTAATTTTCACAATATTGTGCAGGTGGAAGAAAGCTGATGGATGTTCTTCAGACATTCCTGAAGTGATTAGATTCATCAGGCTTCATAGATATACAGCTGGTTGTCATCTGCATAAAACAATGGAAGTGTACGCGGTGCTTTCTGATGATGTTGCCTAAAGGCAGCATATATGAGGAGTATCGAATACGAAGACTATCAGTCCAAGGAAAGAACCTTGTGGAACTCCATGACTAACTTGTGTGTGCATGGAGGAGTCATTGTTAACATTAACAAATTGAAATCTATCTGATGAATATGATTTAAACCAGTCTAATGCCATTCCTTTAATCCCTACATGTTGTTTCAGTCTCTGTAAGATAATCTTATGATCTATAGCAGTGTCCACCAACCTTTTCGAGCCTAAGATCACTTTTTAATTCCAACAGTAAGCCGAGATCTACCACCCCGATATCTTCCAATATACTTATTCATACTTTGAATTTTTTGAAATTTCTGTTAACGGCTGAATGAACAAGAAATAAATTTACACAAAGAAGGGCAGTTGTGTAACTTTCAGTATTCAATGCATAATAATTCAATTAATATTAATTCATATTTACAATGCACAATATGTAGCTTCTCAGTTCCACAACATGTTCTGCAGAGGAGTTGCTACTGCAGCACAAGGCTTTTACATATAGGCTTTGATTTGAATATGGCCACATATAGGATTATTGCCTTGTATGAAAGAAGTCCCTTGTACTCAAATAAATACCAGTGCTACACAGTATGAAGCCGTGCATCTTCTGCTCCTGCAAATATTTCACAATAAAGAATATTTTAAACAAGGGAATGGATTCCATAAACAGAAACGCTGGACTGCTTTCATTTTGCAAAGGCATACAGAAACTGTTGCAACCATTTGTTTGTGACAAAAATTCCTCGGGTAAACATTAAAACTCAGGTGAAAGATCATCTTTCTGTTTATTCTGCTGTGAACCACAACGTGTATCTGTCTATGACACAAATGTATTTACAACACTTTCCGAACCCGTTTCAAAGTAAAAGCACTTCAGCGTTTCACCTTCTGAATCCACTCATTTGTTGAAAGAAGCGCATCTTCATACCGTAGTGTCCTGCTTTTTTACTTTAGTACGTAAACCAACTTGTTCTTGAAGGAAATGCAGTAGATAAACCTGCAACTCACACAGCATGTTTTAAACAACGGACACACAGCTGATCTGCAGAGCGAATTCAGCTAGTAAGTACAGAGAGTTCGGGGATCGACAGTGAAGACTGCGAGATCGACCGATAGATCGCGATCGACGGGTGGGCGACAACTGATCTATGGTGTAAAATGCTGCATTAAGATCCAAAAGGATGAGTATAGAGACAAGTCCATTATCTGAGGCCATTTGTGGTATGTTTATACATCCTATTGCCCCCGCAAACTTTTTTAATAAAGTTCATTGTCATTCAAGTATCATATCAAATCTGAGGCAAAGACAACAAACAATCCTGTCAGCTACTTCTGCTCATTTTTCTTCTTCTATCAATGAATACTGTTTCAATATCCTGCAATTGTTCCAAAGGCCACACTATACAAAAAAGTGATTTCACACTGCAAACAAGAACCATGGTTTGTTTGTTCCGGACCAAGACCACCTCTTGTGGTTGGACGTTTGGTTTCTCTGTCTGCACTGTTGTCCGAGGCACCGTTCACACTTGTTATGTTGGTTATTTTGGATTAAACTGTCCAGTCAGAGGGTCAAGACAGAAAAAGGTATGTGTGAAAATACCTTAAGATTAAATAAAAAGGTACTATCGCTAGAAACAAGTGAGTGGGAATGAAAATTGCATGTCTGGCTCTCATCGACTAACTGGCGGGTTAAAAGTTGGATTTAATTGAAGCCCACAGGCTGCTACAAGCTCCTATCGACAGGCTGCTTATGCCAGTTTATAACAGAGTAACAGTTAATTGGTCAACTTATTTTCCTAAGCGTGATACTTTTCTTACTCTGTCTTACGTTTTTGCTGCCTGCCTGCTCTAAAGATGATCATAGCAGTGAAAATGAATGAACGCTGCTGTAGGAAAATCCCTTAATGCTTCTCTTGTGTGTTGTTAAAGATGTGTTGAATGTACTACATTGATTTCCTCATTACCCTCAGCCTACTTAACAACCAGGCAACTACTAATGCACTAATCATTACCATTCAACATACTGGGCTAGGTCTCTGAAGCTCTGAAATTAATTGAAACAGCCTTTATGTCTGAGTTGAACACTACTCTTTATCAATGTAGCATACATGTGGAGGTTTGTGTATTTCTGCCCGTCTCACTTCTTGGTCAAATGACGTATAAGGAAGGACAAAATATTACAGTTTTTCTCAGTTGTTAACACACAAAAAGCAAAAATTCGGCACAATTTGCACAACCTTCACTTCATGTACCAATCGCTCGACCCAATTTGGCACTACTTCACACTTCCTTATCTGCATTAGACTCTGACTTTCCTTGTTTACACTCTGATGTCAATTACACATCACCTTGTTGTCAAAACACTACACACAATGTTCAGTTGTTGCACACACTTCTCAAGTAAAATCTCCAAGCATCAACCTACAACACACAAATACTCAAATCTCTAAACATTCAGGTCTGTTGAGCAATTTCACAGCATTTACACAGCCGAACAGGAGACTGACATTGTAGATATGGTTCGTGAGAACAACTCTATCACACTCAGACAAATAAAAACTAGGATCCTGGCTGACCATGCTACATTTACAAAACGTCCAGACCGTCATTGGACTGTATTCTTCATAGGAATGCCATGCTGATGAAACGTGTTCAGGGTCCCATTAGAACGGAACACAGCCATCAAGGAGTTACAGTGAGAGTTTGTGCTTGTAAGTACCAACATTCAGCACTGACACATGCATGTATTGTACCTGTAATCCAATATTGTTCCTTTTCTACAGTGTCTCACTGTAGCCCACTGTGTTGACCTCTCTGTGTCCATACTGTAACTTGCATTCTCATGCTGATCCAGGAGCATGACACAGCTCATGTGTTGTACCAGTACATCTTTATTGATGATGTGGGATTCAACCTGTTGAAGAGGAGGTGACGGGGCAGAAACGTCATTGGCCAGCGGGCCATTGTTGAGGTCCCCGGCCAGCGTGGTGGGAACATCACAATGTGTGCTGCAATGAATCACCATGGGATGTTGCACCGTCATGCCCACCTAGGGGCCTATAACGCTGCCCGTCTCCTCGTCTTCCTGGATGGCCTGCATGACCTGCTGGTACCACCTGACCAGACAAATGACTCACAGTGGATCAATCACGTTGTCATCCGGGACAATGTGAGCTTTCAAGTGCGGGAGTGGTTCCAGGACCACCCTCATTTTTCCATTCTATACCTTCCACCTTATTCTCCTTTCCTGAATCCCATTGAGGAATTCTTTTCTGCTATATGAACGGAACCCACAGGACCGGGTCCCACTGCTCCAGGCCATGGAGGAGGCCTGTGGCGACGTGAGTGTCGAGGCCTGTCAGCATTGTGTGTGTGAGGTTTTTAGTTTTCTGTGTGCAGTTTTGAGAAAGCCGTTATTGTTTTGAAAAACGTGTGTTAGCGATTGTGAAAAACTGTAATTTTTGTGAAGGGGGGGGGGGGGGGGTTGAGTAGGCCGGTTTACAGTTCTGTACTGTTCTCTGTGTGTACCGAAATAAACCTTTTTATGCTGCATATTTGTGTGCTGTTTTATGTTTGACTATGAAAAAAGTAGGCCTACACTGAGACATTTTACAAAAGGAGAAATGGCTCATTCATTCATATGGTGTGTTCCATTTTGATGATTGTGTTTTCAATTTTGCACTTCAGTGTGCTGTAAATGCTTGGTAGTGTGCAAGCAAATGCTTAGTTGTGTGTTCCCAATGAATGGTATGTGTGTGTCATTTGAAAATATGGCTGTGTGTACCAAATGAAAACACGAGTTCCATTTTGTGAACAGGTAAGAGATTTGATGGCAAAGAGTCATCTTGCAAAGGGAGTGTCAGGTTTAGCATTTTGTGTGTGAGGTTTTCAGTTTTGTGTGTGCAGTTTTGAGAAAGCCGTTATTGTTTTGAAAAACGTGTGTTAGCGATTGTGAAAAACTGTAGTAGCCAGTAAGCCCCTCATCTATTTTGTGCTTCCACTGTTTGTACGAATCACCTGTGATAGATCGTGATTGCTGTTTGATAAAATGTGAATCCAACTTTGAGACATTACCTCCTCCGTGAACTTGATTTCACAACATCATACAATGTATATTTTTTATGTAAAATATGGGATCTCTACCAATCAACCCAACTATTTATCTTCCCTACTAACCTCTTGGCAAGGTTGTGTGCTCGTGAAGGGACAAAATATCTTTCCCTCCAGCCTGCCTTTCACATCCTCTTGGGACAATCATTATCAAACATTACAAAGGCTAACTATTTAAACCCTTGCTTCTATTCAAAGCCAACTCACACTGACTGAGGAAGAGAACTTTAAAAAAAACAAAGGCCTAGATAGACTCTGAGAGAACGTGGAGGAGAGAAAGAGGACGGTAAAGACTAGGAGAGGGAGAGATGGAAAGAGCGAGACACGTATAGAGAAAGAGATTGAGAAGAGGAGGCCTTTTGGGGTGCAGTGGGCTGTGAGACAGGTCCATTCACACTGATCTAAACACCCTGTCCCACTGCGCATCAGCGCTCTCACCCAGGCAGCCAACACTGTGGCCACAGACTCAGAGTTAACCAGTCAACTCCATTACAGTGCAGGGGGCGTGTACAGACCTGCCACACCAAAGGGCTCACGCCGGCCGGCCAAGAATATTAATTGCTTTTAAATGAACTGGAAGTCTCTTTATTGGATGTCTGGTGTTGGTTTGTTATCTGCGGGGCTGAAAAGGCTGCACTGCTCTTTGGTCTTGCCGCCTTTGAAAGAGAAACTGACTCTGGATGAGGTCATTGATCAGCAGGGGCTGTATAGTCCCAGTGGTTTTTTGTGTGTCCTGCCCCTTTAACTACCCCCATTGTACCCTGCCCATTCAATTCTCAATGCACTGTGGTCAATAAACATATTTGTTAATGATGCCTTCTCCTCAAAGTGTAGATTGAGTTTGAATGCATGTTTACATGTAATGCACTAGTGTTTTCTTGTAGGAAAAATCACCAGCTAACATTGCAAATCCCAATAATGCGCCACTGCTTTGAAAGTTTGAGGATCAGGGTACGGGGGGTGTGGTGACATGATCACTGAGCGACTCTTGACGGACCACGAGATGCAAGGTGATCGCTGTGACAACAGGCCTTCTGCTGGGCTGCATGCAACGACCCAGGCAAACATGAAACTTGCTCCTCCATCAATCAGTTTTTTTTAAATGTTTTAATTACCAAAATTGTTTCACTAGTTGCTTTTGATAATGAGATATTAGTAATGTTAAAAAAAGTAATCTATTATAAGTAACTGATTACATCCTCGACTTGAACAGCATTGACAATCATCAGTATGTGCATCACAGCAGATATCATAACAGATATGAGCGTCCTGTACTGAACTCGAGACTTTATCATTTCATTTCGTAGGTTAATTTGTGTTGCCCGGCAGTGACTTAATGCATTTCCACTTGTGAGTCCTGATGGGATGAAAATGACTGCCGTGGCTCACATCTTGTACAGTGTGTCCACATCCCTGGTCCCTGCTGAGCTCTGTGTCTGAGGCCTAGCGGGCTAGCCGAGAGGATGGAGGACATTATCTATAATTCCCCACGCCATCTCTCTCTCAAAAGGACCTGGGGCACCAAACAAAGCCCTGCTGCTAGACTGCTCTGGAGATGAAGACGAAGCAGAGGTTTCACAGATCCATGAATAAGGTTAGATATTAATCCAGCGAAGAGAAGAAAAACCATGCTACAGGTTGCTTTCTAGGCTTCCTTTGTGGGAGTATTTCTTTGTGTTGCTGTCTGTCTGGCTTGTGAATAGGTTCCCCCCCTCCCTCTCACTATGTCCATTGAAAAAATTGGCTTCTAAATACAAGCTATTAGAATATTTGTGTAGATGAGTAATAAGTTATTAGTTGCAATTACTGGTCATCTATTAGTCTGGTATAATAGACTGATTAGGCAGTAGGCCTTTTAACTTCTGAAGAAGTAATTTGCGAGACAGCCTAGCTTTGACAAGGCAAAGAAAGGCTTCTCTTATTCAGACCATATCTGGCTATTGTACTAACACACATGTTATAATGGGATTACTAGCGACTACAGTGGACTGATGAAATCAATGGCGAATGCATCATTTTGTATAATTCACAGGTACTGGAGATGAGACGAGATCTTCACTAGTGAGAGGGCACTTCAAACAGGATGAATAGGGAGTGGTACATGCATTAACCAGCCTATATTTAATGTAATTTTCGACATATGGGAGACGTTGGTGGGACATTTTTTACTCCTTTAGTGTTTATTCAAGGAGGGGTTCACCACAGTTTGACATCTGGAGTTTCTGGAGCCGTGCTCACAACAAAATGTTGGATTTTGGCCGGTTTTGGGTTGGCCTGTGTTTGACCTTAGAGAAATTGGAAGCGCGTCCTCTTCTGTACAGGTAGTACCCTACTGGTCCTTTGTCAAAGATTTGACAAAACCTCTATTCATTATCTGTCAGATATTCCAAGGACACCCCATTGTCATATAGCATATTCTAGCCAGAGATCTTTCATTACAATGAACAATGGCTGCTCTTGTGGTCACAATGCTTGGACTACCCCTGTTTTCATTCACCTTGCTCTTGCCTTTTCCATTATCTATCAAAGATATACTGGTAAAATGTTGGCAATGTATTGACCACACAGTTTTCACACATTTGTGTTTGAAAAAAGTACATCCAAAAGTAAGGTCAGATGTGTGAGGACAAACGCTTGCTTACATAGGAGGCCATAGGCTCGAGCCCTTGTCCCTAAATAGAGCGAGGGAACAGACTCTTCTCTTAACGGCTGTGGTGCAGCACAGACAGAAACAGAGGAGGGTTCTTCATGCCTCTCCACCCTTCAGTTATTGGCTCAAATTGTGCTTCATGCCTCCTCATTCACCAGCGGCCACAGATGGGGTGCAGGATTGTATAAGTGTATTGCTGTCTTTCCTGCCCACTTGTCTCTTTATACCTCTGCCTCTGCCGTGCTGTTGTTTATTCTAATGCGCTCCGGAGGAAGCAGCTGGTGGTGACATGAGGTTGATTATGCTGTTCCCACAGTGACATATTCAATGGAAGCTGAGGAAGGCGCCATTGTTGCCTCTGATCTGTCGATGACAACCCTGCCTGTTGCACCAGCTCCACACTTGCGATCTCATGGTGAGAGGGGAGCAGGACGTGTGCGTGCAGGGTCGTGTACAGTGCATGCTGAATGTGACCGATATGAGGCTTTCAAAGTGAAATGACACCAGGATATTTGCAATGAGTCTACTCATTACCAGTGTTTTGTTCCTGTATGAAATATTGAAATGTAAGGAGTTACCGGCTTACTTGTTTGTAGGGAGTCATCTTTGAAACAGCATCAGGGTTTTATCGAGCTCTCAACTGAAACCAAGGCCGACCAAGTTATCTTCTTGGTTCGGTTTATTTACCGCCATCTACTGTGATGGTGCACCGTTCCTGGAGGTACTTCATACCGGGTCGATGTGTGGAGTGGAAGGAGAAAGCCCAAGCTAGCCCACTTATTAGTCTTCTTCTTTGTTCGTTTATTGGTATATGTCCTTGATCAAATTATTTTAAACTGAACCGCTTTTGAAGGCCAGATGACCTAATTTACCTTTTAATTGGTAGGAAAATGTAGGCTTCCCCCCCTTTGAAGTGTAGTAACAAGAATTGGTTTTCTGTTGCAGACGTACATACAAAATATACACACACAAACAGTGCATTCACATACACATGTTCCTAACCACTGGCTCTACTCTGTTAAAAAGAATGTGGGACAATTGCATGCACACAAGCAAAGAAGAAGAATAGTGCAGCTAGTCACTCAGTCAGTCCACTTACTACTTCATCACAAGGCCCAGTTTGGATCATTTGGTCGGTAATTGCTGCCCACAAGTGAGCCACTCCACATGAATGGAAGTGCAGTAAAGCGTCAGCGGCCATGATCAGTGTCTGCTCCCAGGTAATAGCCCCATCCCCTCCCCTCCCCCCATGATCCATCCCTCTCCGGGGCTTGCTTCTCCTGTTGAATGAGAGGATAAAAGTAGTGAGGGCTTTTGCAGAGAAGGGGAGGGGGCGATATAGGCAGTCCATAATTACCTGTAATGAGACTTTTGTCTTGGAGCATTATAGGGATGTTCTTGAAGTCACCCCAAAGATGGTTTTCAGATGGAGGGAGAGCTGCGAACGCCTCAAGTCCTCTCGTTGCCCATCTCATCCATATGTGCCGTAATAAGTAATTACTGAAGACTCATTGAAGTCCATGTAGAGCATTCTCCCTCTCTCTCCTCCAGGCAGATGAATACCCGCCGCTCACCTATTACACAAAGTGACACTCCTGGAGATCCGACGTGTCATCTCAATCTTCCTCTTCAGCTCCACTCGTTCCTCTCCTCCAATCCCCCCCCCCCCCCCCCCCCCCCCCACAGTTTCAGGAAACAGCTGGCACCCTTTGATGTCTTACTGGCCTCGTACTGGGTCACCTTCACTGCTGCATCTGACAGGGTATCTATTCCATATGGCACCATCCTGTTAATACCTGCCATGACCTTCCTGTGCTGCTTTGTGACACCTAAAAAAATCATACCTCCCCAAAACTACAAAGAAGCTTTGACTGTTTGACACAATGAACATCTTTTTCTGTTTCTGCCTGAATAATCCACTGATCCTTATCAGGCTTAAAAGAAGCAATTAAAATAATCTCTGCATTGCCAAGAGAAATCTTTGCATGTTTTCCATTGTTGTAGAAAAATGTATTGACAAAACCAGTAGGTCACCGACTGGTACTAACTTACTGGCAGCTAACATGCCAACAGTAAACAGTATGATTAGAAATATCCTGTCTAGTAATATTTCAATCTTTCATTCAATCAGTCTGCTTTCACACATGCACTGAACTTCAGATAATCTCTTGAAATGATCCAGAGGGGCTGTATGTGAGAAGACACATATCAAGTCAGTTGCTCTGGACATTCTCTGGAGTTTTTCCCACCAACTGCCTTCCACAAGAAAAAGACGTTGATGAAGTTCAATATGCAATGGAAGCTAAATTAAAAAACCTAAAAGAATGCAAATATAACCACATGAAAAAAGGGGTGAAATATGCGGAGGACACAGACAAAGATGCCAACATGGAGAGAGAACGTGATTCGAGAGCTTTTGGTGGAAGGGCTGGATTAAAAAACATGATATCTGCAACAGAATTTAGGTTACGTCTTCAATGCTGCGGCACCCGTCACCTAAATGTTACTGATATTTCTATGTTGCTGTGAATGCACCTGTGCGAAGAATCTCCTGCTGCAGAGAAACTCCAGAGAACCTCTGTAGCACATTGTACAGACATTTTCTGGAGTTCATGTCTGAAAGCAGCTTGTGTGTGATACCGTTGCAGACACAACCATCACATCTGTTATAAATCACAATAGTTTGAGACTTTAGGGAGAACAAGAACTTAGGATAGTACCTGAAATGTCAGTTATCTCTTAAAACTGTGCAAGTACAACTACAGAAAGTACAGGGGGTCAAAATGCTACTGGTTGGTCTGTACACTGTGATTGAAGTGTAGGATAATTTGACCACTTGCCTCTTCTTCCAAATAAGTTTGGCCAACAAAGCCTTATCATCTGACTGCCTCTGCTTCTTGTGCTGTCTTACTTACTATAGGGATGTTACTATGTTTCAGATCAGGTGAGTACAAGAAATAGCAGGAATAATTAGTTATACAAATTCTGAATTATTGTTTAAAGCTGTATTAAGTTTTTTCAGAGCTTTGAAAGGTAATTTTTGGTAAACAGTCATGTTTCAGGTCACTGCAATTTAAGTATACCATTCACTCTAACCCTAACTCTTTTTAAGCTCTGTTTTGTTCTCCGACAACTCAGGATGGAGATAAAAGGCAGTTTATCTGATAAATGCCCCATCGTGTAAATTGATCCCTCCTTCTGAAATTTGGTGCCAGACCTGTAGTGGTCTGTGTTTATCAGAAGCTGTTGGAAACAAGTGAACTGAACAGAGAAGTTACTAAACCAATGAGAAGGAACTATGGATGCTCGGCCTCGTGTGGAGGCTATGTGTGTACTTACGGATTAGCTTCAATGCAAAAGCATGCTTACACTGTACACTAAGTCGCTGAATTCATTATTAATAAATCAAATTCAAGTAGTGCAAGTGATATGAAGAATGTCTCAATGACAAATAAAATTCTGTGTTATGGCTGAATATTATTTCAAAATCACTTACTTGCATCTCACTGAATCTGAATATAAAGACATTTTATTTTCATAATGAGCCCTGAAGTGAACAACATTAACTTCTGAAAACATTTTGTACATGTCACTAAAAGCTACTTTCATGTCAACATGAATCTACAGCATGTATTCTCTTTCAACCCC
This sequence comes from Pleuronectes platessa, assembly GCF_947347685.1. Taxonomy (NCBI): domain Eukaryota; kingdom Metazoa; phylum Chordata; class Actinopteri; order Pleuronectiformes; family Pleuronectidae; genus Pleuronectes; species Pleuronectes platessa. The sequence continues at coordinate 24,799,116 of NC_070635.1, read as the reverse complement.
TTTGACTTCCTTTCAAGGCCCTGTGTTCGTAACATAGACCTTGGACACCGTTTTTAAATCAACGTGGAACAAAAGACAAATTAGAACATTTTGAATGCTGTGTGAAGAAAGGCTTCATCTACACTTCTGGGGCATCGTACAGCGGGGGAGAGCCAGGAAGATTCCAATTAAGGGCCCAGCACAGTCAGGGGCCTACAGAGAACACTAATTTTGTTATGATATTATTAATTTGTTAATGTAATCAAAGACATTTTTTTAGTTGGGGTTTGTTTCTCGATTTTTGGCAAAATAATCAGGATGGCCTTTGTACTGTATTTCACACCTCTCCCTCTTCACTGCATGGTTCAGTCTTGCCAGTATGGTGCTACAAGCGGAACAGAAGATGAACTGTCACTGGGCACACTGGCAGCGTGGGTCATGGAGCTCTGGGTGTTTTCCAGTCTCCACAATAAGTTTTGTGGCATCAATCCTTGATGAGTGGCCAGAAATGGAAAGAGTTTTTTTACCTGTTGCGCATTATCTGTGTCTGTGAGACTGAGAGCCGATCACAGAGAGAGAGTCTACTGCCCATCACTTAAAGTTGTTTACATCAACATTTAGTAGCCTACAACTACTACTTTTGTGAGGTTTCTGGTTTGACTAATGTATTTCATTGCATAAAACTAGTCCTATTTATTCAAATAAATACCATTACTATACAATATGAAGCTGTGCATCGCAAGCAAATATTTCATAATATATATATTTTTTTAAACAAATGAGGGGATTAATTCAACAGAAACGCTGGAGAGCTTTTCTTTTGAAACGGGTACAGGAAGTGTTGTAAACATTTATGTTTGGCTTTTGAAATTTAAGTCATTGGCACAACAGCTGGGAGAAAAAAGTTAAGAAGCTGAAAATATAAACAAAATAGCTTAACTGATATTTAGAGGATCTATTTAAATAAATGGACTCAAAACAAAGAATCGAAAATCAGATACCTTAAATAGCAGGTTTAACTAACTACCCTTTACTAATCCAGTATAATGTTCTTTGAAAGGGCCAAAAATTTCTAGCTGCGCCTCTGCCAAATCTATATGAACTGGAAAATCAAGTTGAAGGACTAAAGATTTATTGTTTGATGCAATAAAAGATATCTATCTGCATCTTAGCGTGGGTGATGAAGTCACCGGTAGGTACTCCATACTTCACCCGCAGGATTAAAAATGAAGTGCTTTGGTTGTATTCCTGGATGTGTGTGTGTGTGTGTGTGTGTGTGTGTGTGTGTGTGTGTGTGTGTGTGTGTGTGTGTGTGTGTGTGTGTGTGGTTCTTCAGGCTTTGAGAAGCGTTTTTGTTTTCATAGTGAAAAAAGACACTTGGTGGCTGCATGTGCTCAGATACACACGCGCACCCCCCCCACACACAAAACAGCTGTGCGCGTTGTCCTTGTCATTAGTCCTGCTTGTTTTTCTTTTGATTGAGGTAAGTTTCATTGCAGTGCAACTCTCAATGTGCGTTTCAGAGTGAGGCTGTGTGCCATGTGGATCCGTTCTCAGTGTCCACTCGGCACTGGGACTAATTTGCATTCCTTTGTGTGTGAATAAAGGACACCTATTCTGAGGACAGAGTTTACCAGCTGCCATCCAGGACTAGTCCTTATTAGAGCCCTGCTGTTCCACTGAGAACCCCGGCACATGTTCAACATGCACTTTGCTACTCACACACGGCCACACAGTCCATATACACACACACACCCTCAAGGACACGTGCACCCCCACAGTCATAACCTATTCATACACAAATGAAAACACACTAACAAAGATGCACAAAAAGAAAAAGACACTTTAGACAGAGACACTTGCAGAGGGTCCAGACTGCGATTACCCACACCAGCGATAAAATTCTGTAGTTATCAATGAAAGGGCAGAGGTTATGGCTCATGCACATGTTTTTTGGATCAGTCCCATTTAATACAATAGTTATTTAAGATTACAGTCTGTTAATATATGAAATACAAGGATTAAAACATCATAACTTCTATTGCAATCTGGATTCTAATTCTGGACTCTTATTTTTTGTTTGCACTGCCTGAGCAAACTGAAACTGAAGTCCCCTCCTGGACTCACATCTTTGCGGGTGGTGAGGTGATTTTAATCCGGCCTGTATGAAAAATTAAAAGATCCCAGCAACAATGGCTGCCACAACTACCTAATGTGTTTTAAACACCCATGATTCAAATCTGGTCCAGAATGACATCCATGTGCTGGAGTGGAGGTGTTGCTGTGAGCTGCTTGTCTTCTGACATCATGTATCTCTCTCTCTTCTCTCTTTAAATTAACTGAGTGTTTAATTTTAAAATCTGATTTTCCATCTCTAGTTTTCCTTTAAAGTAACCGCATACTTTCAACGTCACATGTGCTCACAATACCTAAATAATTGTTGGAGTGGATCAAAGCTTTTAGGTAACAGATATTTCTCTTTTAATTATATGTTTCAGTATTTGTGCACAAGCAATTCACCAAGGGACAAGAACAATTATTACATTTTCAAAATGCAAAACCTGTGAAAAACCTGCCTTGAGAGATGTTGTCATCTCTTAAGGCAGATGTTGTCATCTCCTGGTAGACATTTCAGGAGATGAACTTTGTAGAAAAATATGGCTTCAATTTGTGAAGTCCACAAATATGGCAAGTGAATGTAACAGATTGTTATATTTGATTGTGAAGTGTGTTTGCTGAATGTTTTAACAACCACTTAGTCAATTTTATTCATTATATATCACATACAAGTTTATTTTAAAATACATGCCTGAAAAAAGGAAAAAATATGCTTGGACGCAGTTCCCTTCAATGTAAATTTCATGTATGTTGCAAATCTACAGAAGAAAAAAGACAAGAACCACCTTATGTAAACCGACACATACATATGAAATTATTTTGCATATATATTCACGTCATTGTATTTTTTTTAGAATGGTGTTAATGGATAATGAAATGCACCATATAAATATAAGGATGAGTCAGAGTTTGGAAGAGCAATGATGAAAAAAGTTAGAAAAGGAAGTTTCCAGATTGAAAACTGGAAGTATAGAATTGAAGCAGACTATTATTTATATCCAGTGGTAAACACCTTCTTTCTTGTTCGTACAATACATTGAATTAAGTATTTTACTTAAGTGCACAGTGCATACAGTACATAGCATTTTGAGGTTTAAGGGATAAATTGTCATAAAGCTGCAGTACACCCACTGTGTAATGTGTTTATTGTAAACTATAAAGCACTGCTGCACGCAGCACTGCCGCACGCAGCACTGCCGCTGATGATGTCAGTTACTCGGAACATTCATGTTGATGAGCTTGTGTCAAGAGGAGCTGCAGCGGGAGGTGAATCAGTGTCACTTGCTGACACTGCTCTGGATACAAATGACGGTTAGATGAGGGGATGGATCAGGTTTTAAAAGGAGAAACAAATTGTTCAATTTGGGCTAATTAGAAGAAAAGAAGTAGACAGTGACCAGAGTGGCCTTGGCTTGAATACCTCATTACAGAGTGAAAAATTATCTGGCCCTCGCTCCGAAATTACAGTCAGGCTTAACAAACAGACCCTCACCCTGCTCGTCTGAGTGGACGGACTATCAATTTATATATTTGATGCTGCTGATATAAAAAACACACTTCAGTCCCTCCTGTGCTCATAAATCTATGTGTGGGTGTGAAGGGGTTCCTGATATTCAGTTCCATATAATGTGTTTCTCAGCCAATATCATACCACTTTTGTCTGTTTCCTTTCTTTCTTTCTTTTCACCAGTTCTCCTTTATCTATTTTGCATTAATTGCATCTCTCCTAATTGTTCAGCTGTTAAATAGAGCGCTATGGTGCACAACGAGCAAGGCCCAACAATGGCACTTCAGACACACCGCGCACAAGCTAACACTCTAGCACACTTCAGTGCGGTGACAAATTGCAGTTTTTAGAGCTTAATCAAAAATCATTTTACAAAGAAAAGATATGCTAATTGTGTTTGTTGTGGCAAACTAAACAATCGGTGCAGATATGCTGGTCAATGGAGAGAAAACAATAGAGCAGGCGAGCAAGAGCTAATGTGAAACAAAAGAAAAAATTATATTTAAATTGTCTGTGGGCAGCAGTAGTGACAACAGTTTGGGTCACATCAGTTCTCTGGTTTTCATATTTCAGGAGACACTTTACATCTTAGAGGGTGTGGTGAAGGATGCATGTGAGTGAGCCACTGGAGAAATAAAATAAAATCCTTTTCCAAACTCTTCCGAAACCTGGAGCACCTCACACCGCAGTGGCACATCTCTGCAGTGGCACATCTCTGCAGGTCAGAAGCTTTAATCCTTTCATCAGTAAATTTAAGCCGTTGAATAACAGGGTGACAGGATGAATCGAGAGAAAGAGATTATTTTGTGAAGACACCAACGCTGCAAAAGATTAATGGGCCTCCCTCAATCCAGATTCATTTCATTTTTATTAAAAGATGAATCTTTGAACCACCACTTAAATTAATGCAAATGATAAAGTATACAAACTAAACCTATTTTTCTATTCACAAGCTAAAGGTGGTATGGGACTGTGAGGTAAATAGGCTGCATCCTCTGCTCAGGTTTTTCACCATTACTCCGATTGTGGGATACACATAGCCGAGAGAGGGGCTATGTGATGGAGGATGACCGCTGTCACAATACCGACAACAGAAAGGCTTGGTGAAAAATGTAATTTCCCCTCTTCTGTGGAGCTGCAGCAAAGAGGGGGTGGGGGTGTGGACCCGGCAGAATTATTTGCCTGCAACTACTAGAGCTTGTGGTAATTACTATAATGATGTCTCCAAGTCAAGGCAGAGCCAGTGTCGCGATCACACTGAAGCTGATCAGAAAATAAAATGTTCAGGGGGCACACAAGGCAGCCACAGTCATCTCATTAACGCACGCTAAATCAGGAGAAATGACAGACAGGAAGATTCTTCTGGGCCCTTTACAAATATCCATATATAAATAAATACATATTAAAAAAAATAAGATGAAAGAATCGATATTAAGCCAAATAAATAATTAATAATTTTTGTTTTTGTTTTACTATGTTCCACGTTTTGAATCAGCATTTTGCAGCTGATTGCTTTTTATTGAAAATTAAAAATGAGGGATTGAGGCCAGTAGCTACCATTCCTCCACCAAAAGAAGCTCATTAGTCTGAACCACTGTGGTCTAGCTAGCTTGCATTTGTAGTCTGATAAGTTTCATTGTTGTCTGCACCAAATCCAGCTGCAGAGCACACTAATAACCTTTATACATTATAATGAAATAAATGCATCACATAATAAGGTTTTATTGACCTACAGGAATGACTCCACAATATATCTCCTTTTAAATGTATTTAGCTTAAATAAGCTATGAGCATGTGTAGCTGGATACCACAGTGGTCATCCCTAATTTTATGAACAGTTAGCTTCACACAGTGTTCTTCTGTCACTCATTTCCTCAAACGTTCAACAGCAAAACAAGTATTTTCCTGCATCAACACATCTGCACCAATAATACATTTTCATTATCATTCTGATCACCTGTATCTGTACACTTTTTTATCATTGTTCTCTACCAAAACCCTTTTTCTTAGCTGAGTTTTTAAATTGATCTGTATCACCTAAATAGTAAAACTAAATAAATATGAATGGAGGAGCAATGGAGGATGTAACATGTGGGTACTAGGCTTAAGGAAGATGGTTTTTGTGAACAGCAGAATTTCTTTGTGACTGTGTGACTGGCCCGGGAGGACATGGTGGACATGCAGGGACGGTCGGCTGCTGATGTGCACAGATGTTCCCCCTCATATCCACAAGCGTGTGACCACAGGCACTGGTTCGCCCTCGCCTGGCGCCTGTTTTTGCCGCTTGACTCTTAGTCCTTCCCCAATAAACACAAAGCCCTGTTTGATTCTGATGGGGTCTGAAAGCCAGGAGACATACGTGGCTGTAACAACATCAATGCGCTTCGCCAGGTTTTCAAATCAGGGACATGTCTTATTATAATTAGTACCTATACTATTTTGTTTTGCTCCAGAGAGAACATCGTCATGGTGCTCCTCGGACAGTTTCCTCTGCTCCCTCCTTCCTGTCCTCCTTTTCAGTCCTCGCAGAGAAGGGCATAACATTTTGGGAAGAGGGACACGGTGAGTGCAGGGGGAGAATGGTGGAGGCAGCAGTGATCTGCAAATCATTTATTTAGGTTTGGCATCTGCATAATGAGGCAGGGAGCCAATGGCGGTGCTGGCTGGCTGAAGACAGGGTGGCATGCCTTCAGTTTTAATGGGCACACTGAAGAAACTTCCAATTCTTCTTGACATTTCTCATAGTTAAATAAACGTGCTCTGGGTCAGAGTGTCTATTAGGAAGATAAGAGACGAACAAGTCAATTATACTTCAATGACTGCATAGCCAGGGGACCTCATTAACATGATCAGAGAGGTCCATGCTGCAGCAGCCCTCTCCTGTGTGTAGCTCCTGATTAAGATGTGGAAGAATGACATGGCCCTTTTTCCCCTGCCTCATATAGAAAAAAGACAGAAAAAGCACATAGACGTAAATATGTTCAAGCATACTGTAAATAAGCAAGCTCTAAAAACATGTGTACACATAGGCCCACTGCGGCACACACACTCACACACAGAGCAGACATAGCCAGGACGTAGTGTCTGGCCAACCAGAAAGAAATTGTTGACACATTCAAAAAAGTGAGAGGCGCACTCCATCAGGGGTTGTGGGGATGTTTTATGTGCTGATGGGGTCACGGAAGTGGATGCTTTGAGAAAACATTTGTGGCAGAGGATGTTGTGAGCTGTCATGCACAGCATGGACACATGGCCTTGGGTTGCAAGTGGAGGGTGGGTGGTGGTGGGGTGGGGGGGCAGAGCTGGGGCTGTGTGGTGGTGGTGCGGGGGGGCGGTTGGCGTATAGCAGGCAAGCAGGCGGGGCACAGGGCTGAGGCGTGGGTTAAAAAAAGCAGAGCCTCGGGTTTGGTGGGCGGAGTGGTTTTTTTTCCTGCTCTTTTCCACTGTGCTGGCTTGTTTCTCTCAGTGAGGACGCTGTGATCTGTTGACGTTGATGGGATGAGTGCAGACAGGGTACAGGGAGCACGGCTTGTCTTTTCTAGTGCTTGCATAGTGTGCATCATGTCCAGCCACTGCTCAACTAAGGCTCTAATGAATTAATTTCAGTGCTTATGTGGACCGTGTGGGAATTGATCAGCAGTCGACTCATCAGCAACAAAAGTGTTAGCTGCTACTTTCCACGAAGAGGAAAACAGTCCCTAGCAAAACGTAGTCTTACATGTTCAGCTATTGCATTCCTCCATGCTGTTTGTGGAAACAGATCTAAAGTAGCAATCATTTGTAAAGTTTTTTTTTTTAAATATATGTGAAAGAGGATAATACACAAATTATATTAAAAGTTGCTTGATTTTCATGAATAATGTTGTATCAATACCCAAAAGGATTTTTCAGAATTAGAATCAGTGAGAGTTTAAGATTCATTTGGTGATAAAAGTAGTAAAGTGCATTGCACACTAGATTTATATGTCAGACTTACGGACAGAACTTAACAACAAAAGACAAAAGCACAATATAAAAACAGTAAATACAATGGAAATTAAATGGAATAAATCCACCAGGGACTATTTCCTTTGTCTAATAGCAATGATATTTTCCATCTTTAAACCCCCCTTTCGCAGCAGGACAGCTAACTATCCTCTGATCAGCTGCACTTAGAAATGGATCTAAAATGAATCAAATTGATATCAGCTGGCCAATCTACATCAGAATCAAGCATGTTTGCTGTAATCTTTCACATTCCTCTCTCCTTTGCATGCTTTTTTGTGTGTGTGTGACCATGAAGAAGAGAGAAGAAGAGGCAGTAACAAGCCTTTGTCCACAGGCACACCAAGCACACACAAAGGCGTCCCACTAGGAAAGGTCCTAGACATATCTGCTCACATACCTCCGTTATTGCTCTCTGAAACATGAATGATTTGATTATTTGATGACAGCTTATTTCTTAAATCTGTTTCGGCACCATATGTGTCTAATATGCTGCTCGCCTGCCATATGAATGTCTTGCCCTGGGGTCTGTGAGAGGCCAGAGCAGTTTTCAAACCTGGAGGGAGGGATGGCTTGTGAACTCAGACAGGCATACTGCGCGTTGCAAAAGCGCATCGGACTGGATTCAAGTGCATGTTCAAGAAAACATCTTCCGTACTGCTGTGCACACTGTGTTCTCCCACTCCCTCTCTCTCTCTCTCTCTCTCTCTCTCTCTCTCTCTCTCTCTCTCTCTCTCTCTCTCTCTCTCTCTCTTTTATTATGAATTAACAATGTTGCTTAAGGCTATAAGAGCTGTTTTTGAAAATCTTGGCCTCAGCAAATCAAGCAGAATAAAGCCACGGGAGGCCTCTCTGTTGTTATTTCCATTGCCTTCCAGAGTAGGCATTCTTGTTATCATAATTGGGTCCCCAGTCTTTTCCCCCGGCAGGAATGGTAAAACACGCTTCGTGACTCAAACGAACTTTAACCAGCTTTGCAACCTGTGTGTCGTCACTATAATTGGCTCTTTAGCTGATCTGATGGAATGACAGTGATGGACTGACAACAAAACATGTCAGACTGTCTGAAAGAATGTCCACAGACGTAAAATTACATTTCATTCAATTCCTATTTCCTGTAGAACATATAATGATCCCAGGTTTGAAAGTTTTCTAACAGTCCTGATGCAGTTTCACAGAAAGAAAATACTTTGTGTTGTGGTTTTACCTCCACCAAACAGGTAATATATTAATCTTTCCATGTCTCTTTTAGTTAGTTTGTCTGTTAGTTAGCAGGATTACAGAAAAAGATACTGGACACATTACAATAAAACTTGCTGGAAGGATGTGGTATGGACAAGGAATGAACCCATACCATATATGTGTGAATCTGGATGAGTGGTCATATCATTTTCTTTAACATTATGAGAAAGGAGAGTAATAATTTATTGATCCTACAGAAAAATTTGGCATGATAAGGGGACTGATAGTTTTACAATTTGGTTCAGTTCCAAACAGAAATCTGGATCTCATGAATTTAAATGTGGTTTCATACGGGACTGTTGGGCCTTTGTGGAGGTAAGTGCTCTGAGTGTCATTCTAGTTTATAATATGTTTTAGTGTGATATTTATATTATTGCAATAAGGTTTTTTTGTATTTAAATTAATGAAGGACCATCAAAAGTCAGCAAATCTCAACAAATACTCATTGACCGATTATGATTGTTTTACACGTATTTACTATATTTTTACACATGTGCACCAAGGTTCTTGAAGTTGTATTATTTCATTAATAAAGATTACCACCATCTTATTATCATTCACACTGATTTTATTTCCAAACAGCATCATAAAGTCAAGTCATATTAAAAGGTAATATTATTGAAAAAAATTGCAATGTGTTTGTGTGGCTTGTTAACACATCAAAGGGAGTACAGTTTTCTGTACTGCCTCAGGGCTGTATGCTGCAGTGCAGATGAGAGGTCGCGGAGGTCACGACACCTAGGCTACAGAGAGTTGTTCACTATAATAAGGACCCTGTCTGTCACTTTTTACCCACTCTCATTCACACCTCATATAAGGACGAACCTGGCGGCTCACCATCACTTGACTGCAGGGATATCAAATGACATGTCCAAAGAAATATAGCATCTCCCTGAACTAAAACCTGAAAGGATTGGCTCCAAGTAATGCAAATGACCTCAGGAGCAGTCAGAATCATGTAAACACATCCGTCCCTATTGAAGTGGAGGGAATTGTACAGTGGTATGGACAAATTGCTGCCAGAATTAAGAAATTGTAAGGCAAATTATTTTTCTGCTCCCTCTCAAAGAACTTTTGCAACAATTGTAAGACACTGGCCTTGCCATTTCTCCACTACTGAATAAAAATCAATTCATGAGCTGAGAATGAGGTCACACTGTGGTCTTGGGATACAAGTCTTTCTTTATCTAACTGCAAATAAAGTGCACCACTGCTTCAAGGTTTGTGTTACAACAACATTTCTAGTGGAGAAATCTGCAACAAAGGCACATTCTGATAGTTTTGACCACAGCAAAAGATTTTAGCAGTTAACCTGGCAGCACTTCCAACAAATTTAGATCATAAAGGTAAACATCGCCTCAGGAGATGTCACGGTTCTCAGGAAAAAAGACTCGGGAGCACAACTCAGGAGGCAGATGTAAAAAGAATAGAGCATTTTCTTAGAGGAAAAGCGAGGATATAAAAATTCAAGCAGGCAACCAAGGTAGGAGGATTTCAAAGGGAGGCTTAATCCAGAACCACACAGGCAAGGTCCTAAACACACACAGGTGAGTGGGGAGGAGGAGCAGGTCAGGTGATCCTACTGGAGAGGAAAGCAGGCAGGTATAAGGCTTAGTCCATAGTCTTTAAAATATTATTTACAGGGAGCACACAATACCATGAGCAAGGACTTTGTGAGGAAAAGCTGAGTGATCGTTTGGTTGGGTCGAGAGAAGGCGAGAAGGTAAAAGGCTTAGTGGGGGGATGGGGGATGGAGAAAGAACTTAAAAAATGCCATTTTCAGGCATGAACTCAGAACACAAATATGACAATAGGTTCTGGACTTTTCCGGCGTTTCCTTTTCACATATGAAGGACGCAGCAGGAGATTCTGTGGTCATCACAGAACATATATCTGTGTTCAGGTGAGGAGTGGCACAGCAGAAGCAGGAAAGGATTGTTGTTTACAGCATGTTGATTTTTGTTTACAGCACATCAACACCGGTGTCGGCTCTTATCATCAAAAGCTTTTAAATCGCATTGTCTTTCCAAACTGACACCTTCTTCTTTGTCTTCTACGTGTGTGACATGTATTTCTCATCCTGAGATGTTTGTGCTATTTTTGTTTATTTCAGTTTTAAGTCCATCGTGTGTTAGAAGCATCATCAATGCACCCATCATCGCTCGCAGCCAATCCTCCATATTATCTCATACCGTTTTCTCACATGGGTTTATTTGGGCATTCTCCGGAGATGTTACCAGGGAGCAGGCGATAATAACTCTGGAGAATGCCTGACTCGCAATTCTGCGTTCACACATATAGCCCCTCGAGATATTTTCAGGAGATTTCCTGGAGTTCAGTGCATTTCTGGAAGCAGATACAGAGATTAGGAATAATGGAATAATCTCTCCCTTTCAGTTCGGGAAGCAGACACCATCTGTAGGTTTAAGAGTAGGCTTAAAACCTTCCTTTTTGATAAAGCTTATAGTTAGAGCCGGTCCAGTCTTAGACCTGCTCTTAGTTATTCTGCTATAGGTCTAGAAGGTCGGGGGACATATGACACACGGAGCTTCTCTTTCCACCTTCTCCTTCCTCTTTTCAATCATTATCACATCAAAGAAATTCATATCTCATCAATACATGTTACTGACTTGACCCCTTCCCCCGAGTCCCTTTGCCTTATCGTCCGCAGATCCAGGGCCTCAGCTGTGGCCACATCATGGACAAAAAGTTTACCCTTAAGAATGCTGCTAAAACCTTAATCTTGATGATGTTGTCCTCTACACTTGACATCTATTGCCCTTCTGTCCGTCCTGGAAGAGGGATCCCTCACATGTGGCTCTCTCTGAGGTTTCTACGTTCTTTTTACCCTGTTAAAAGGGTTTTTAGTAGTTTTTCCTTACTCTTGTTGAGGGTTAAGGACAGAAGATCTTACACCATGTTAAAGCCCTATGAGACAAATTGTGATTTGTGAATATGGGCTATACAAATAAAATTTGATTGATTGATTGATTGATTGATGTGAAGTAATATAATAGGAATACTAATAATAATTGTAGCTGTGGTGGTTGAGCAGGATTATCAGGGGGCAGTAGCCACAGATCCCGACTCCAGTTCTGGAGGGAGAAATACCTGCAAAGAGGAGGAGAAAGCACAAAACTAGGAGACAGAGAAGATTCCAACTCAAGGTCTTAGTGCACCAGGTCATTATTTTAAATTTGTTTAATATGTCATCCAATAAAATCGTCACGTACGTAAACCTTGCAAAGTCAGTGATCCAGTTTGAAGTGTTATCACATCAATATTTAATTTAAGCAGCTTCAATACACTTCTCAAACACACCCTGTTCCCTAATGCCTTCGGCCTCAGTTAATGTTCCACCCTGCCGTTAGGGCTCAGTCTATTTCTGTCCTGTTTTGTTTTACACATGTAAATCGACCTTGGGTCTCTTCAAAGGCGCTATATAAACGTACAAAAGTTTCTGATTCACCAAAAGTTATTAACACAACGTGAAGTTGCATATTTTTAAGCATGCAACAATTTTGGACTTAAAATACGGACTAGGTGTGTTAAGACTTTTAGTAATATAAATAATATATGAATGCGTACAGATATAGAGAGAGGACAAAGATGAGCTGGGGGCTTTGTCGACGTCGTCCAGCAGTCTAACCATAGCAGCCTGAGTAAGGGATGATCCAGGACAAGTCAAACTACTGGACTGAATGTATGAGAAAACGAAAGAGCAGAGATCAACTCAAAACCATGACAGAACAAACCCTTTAACTGTGCCACCCAAAAACCTTTGAATTCAATGGAAAGTGGTATACTGGTGTAAGTAGATGTTCAGAAGAATCTGTTGCTCAGGGGTTTACACTGTTTTATAATAACTGATGACTCCATCTCCTCTCAGGTCTCCTCACCAAGGCGTAAGAGGTATAAAACATCTCTTCATCTAATGTGACAGGGAGACAAAGCCTTTTTATCAGTCTGGTTGTTCACTAGACATGTGAGAAATAAACATGGAGGCAACGAAATGCAGAATCACCAGCAGGAATTAATACTTTGTCTTTTTTGATGCAGATTTCCACTTGGATCATCGGCCTGTCTGCGAATACTTACCAGAGCTTATTACTGTGGGGAACTGAAGCATGTAATATTCATTCCTTCAATAACCTCTGAGCCATACGAAAGCTGTTATGTTTGGAACAGAGCGCAGCACGAGCGCCACTATGCCCTCTCATGGCAGGTTGTTCTACTCTGCCTCTCCAGCAGAATAAGAAATCATTTTATGTAGAAGTGATCATGTAGAGTGGAGTTTTGGGCACTGTAATGATTAATTATGATTTAAAGGTCATCCAGGCTCTTGACCGATGCAATAAATTATAATTTGGCCTGATGATGGCGCTTTTACCCTCAAATCATAATCCAGATCCACACCAAATTTGATCTGTTTACAGATGTTAGCACAGATGCCTGATTATAAAGGACTCTGCATTATTTCTTGAGAAATTCACAAAAATGTAGAAAGTAAAAAGTGAATGGGTTCTTCCTTGGCCCATATGTCACCCTTGCATCAAGTTTCAATGAAAGCAGTTCCACAGTTTTTGTGTACTTCTGCAGTTAGACAAGAAACACACAGACACCACATTGAAAACATAACCTGTGTCACGGATATGGTGAGGACCCAAAAGCAGCACAGGCAGACGAAATACCAGTCGGTAATGACCTTTATTGTTCACTGCAGTCTTTAACAGTTCAAACAGTGGCAGGGTGAAAAGTCTGTGCTCACAGTGATCATCTGCGAAATCTGAGCAGGAGCGAGCCTGGTGTCGCTGACTGAAGGTAAAGTCAACAGCTGATGGGTTACCTAGCTGGTAGACAGGTCCAGTGGTGAGCTATGTAGCCACAGAGCCGGGCAGGAGCGTAACCAGGAGGGAATAGGCGAAACTCGTGGTCGGAGACAGAAGGCTGAGGTAATGTCCAGGGCAGAGACGAGGCAGGCAGGTCGGGGATCGACGGGGACGGCAACAGGTGATCAGTCCGGGGAAAACACGCTGGAAGTCAGGCATAACACAAGACAATCTGGCACTGAAGCAGAGACAAGAGCAGGCTTAAATGCAGCCAGGGCTGTCACAGGTGTGGAGAGTTGGTCTGATGAGGAGGTGTGGCTGACTGGCAGAGTGGAGCAGAGACAGGTGAGTGGAAAAATACTAGCAGAGGAGATGAGCAGACTGTGACAGAACCCCCCCCCTCAAGGGACGGCTCTCGACGTCCCAAGACGAATGGACCAAACCGGGTGGGAGGCGGGGGCCCGGAGGAGGGCTAATACTCGTCCGAGAGTCCAGCGTCCATCTCCACCTCCATGGTCCCGGGGAGAGTGTCGTCGTCCTCCTCAGAGTAGGGGGGACCCGCCCTGTCCTCTGCGTCGTCGCTGTCGTTCGGGGACTCCGTTGGAGGATGTGGTCTCGGAGGTGGCCTGGTTCTGGACGTCTGGGTTAGGTTGCGTCGATGGAAGTCCCTGATGAGGGTGTGGTCCACGATGTTCCTCCCGGGGATCAGGGACCTTTCTTCAGGGCCGTAACCCCCCCAGTCCACCAAGTACTGGAATCCCCTCCAACGCCGGCGAGACTACAGGATGCGACGGACAGTGTAGGAGGGACCTCCATCGATGAGGCGAGGAGGCGGTGGAGGCGGCGCGGCAGGGACCAGGGCGCTTTCTTGGACCGGTTTAACCTTAGAGACGTGAACCGTGGGATGAACCCGCATGGATCTAGGGAGTTTGAGCCTCACTGCCACCGGGTTGACGATCTCCTGGATCTCGAACGGGCCGATGAAGCGAGGAGCCAGTTTCTTGGATTCCACCCGGAGGGGAATATCACGGGTGGAGAGCCAAACCTTCTGACCCGGCTGGTAGTCCGGGGCCTTGGAGCGGTGGCGATTGGATGCCGCGGTGTAGCGGTCAGCAGCCCGGAGTAGAGCTGCCCTGGCTCGGGTCCAAGTCCTGCGACAACGGCGGATGAAGCTCTGGACAGAGGGGCAGGATGCTTCTTTCTCAAGTGCAGGAAAAAGCGGTGGCTGGAACCCATAGGTGCACTCAAAGGGGGAGAGACCGGTGGCGGAACTGGTCAAGGTGTTGTGGGCGTATTCTACCCATAGAAGTTGTTCGGACCAGGAAGTAGGGTCTTGAGATATTATGCAGCGTAGTGCCGTTTCCATCTCCTGATTCTTGCGTTCGGTCTGGCCGTTGGACTGGGGGTGGTACCCTGAGGACAGGCTGACGTTGGCTCCCAGGAGCGAGCAGAACTCCCTCCAGAACACTGAGGCGAACTGGGGACCCCGATCAGAGACCACATCCACCGGGATGCCATGGAGACGGATGACGTGGAAAAGGAGTAGTTTAGCCGTCTCCTTGGCAGATGGAAGTTTGGGCAAAGGGCACGAAATGTGCCATCTTGCTGAACCGATCTACCACCGTCAGGATAGTAGTGTTGCCGCTGGATGGTGGTAGACCGGTGACAAAGTCCAAAGAAATGTGCGACCAGGGACGATGAGGCACAGGCAGAGGATGTAGAAGACCGCCAGGGGCATGGTGAGCCGGCTATGTGCTGGTTGCAGGTGGGACAGGCATTGACGAAACCCCGAATGTCCTCATCCAGTGATGTCCACCAGAACCGGCGCTGCACGACGTCCTTGGTCCGTTGGATCCCTGGATGACAGGTAAGTTGAGTGCTGTGGGCCCATTGTAGAACCTCGGACCGGAGGTCCGGCGGGACGAACAGAGGGTTGGGAGGGCAAGCACTGGGTCCAGCCTGGTCTTGGGCGGCGGCTTGCTTGAGGCAGACCTGGTGACAGGACGAACACCACCCCAGGATCGCCCCTATGGTCCAATCAAGGTGTGGATTGTGACGTCGGAGCCATGGGAACCCCAGAAGGAGAGGATGACGAGGAGAGTGCAGGATGTGAAACTAGAGTGTTTCATGGTGGTTCCCGGAGATTAACATCCGTATAGGCGCTGTCAGGTGGGTAACAGTTCCCAGAAGTCGGCCATCCAGCGCGTTGGTGGAGACTGGAGCTGGCAGGGGAAGTGGAGTGGAGGGAAGTTCGTACGAAATCAGTTCGTCCTTAATGTAGTCAGCGAGCCCCATCAGGAATGCGTCGCACTGGGCAGCCTGGTTCCACTCGCTGGAGCTAGCCTGGGTGCGGAAGTGGATGGAGTAATCGGCCACTGAACGAGATCATTGGTTCAGACCCAGAAGCCCTCCTGAAGCGTCCGGACCTCGGGAAGCTTCTCCGAACACTTTGCGGAGCTCAGCGGCGAAGGCTTGGAAAGAGGAGCACGCTGGAGTGCGACGCTCCCACTCGGCTGTTCACCACAGCCGAGCGCGCCCCGTCAGATGATTCACGGTGAACGCCACCCTGGCGTCCTCAGAAGCGAAGGTGTGGGGCTTGAGGGCGAACAGGATGGAACAGTTCGTGAGGAACGGGCGGCAGCCCTCCGCGTCCCCGGCGTAGCGTTCAGGAACCCCCACACGAGGCTCCGAGACGAAAGCAGAGGCAGAGGCAGAGGCAGCCGGGGCTGGTGGAGGCTGGACTGGTTCTGGAGGCAGAGGGACAGCTTGAGCAAAAGCTGAGGCGAGCTGTTGGACCTGCGAGGCTAGCGAGGTAAACGCCTGCTCTTGCTTAGCCACCGCTAGTTGAACCTCTGCTGAGTTTGAAAGCAACAGCACCCTGTGGTGCTGGAGCATCGCCTCTACATTCTCCAGGCGATCCATCGGCGTGTGTGCTGGGTCCATGTCTGGCCAGATTGTACTGTCACGGATATGGTGAGGACCCAAAAGCAGCACAAGCAGACAAATTACCAGTCGGTAATGACCTTTATTGTTCACTGCAGTCTTTAACAGTTCAAACAGTGGCAGGGTGAAAAGTCTTTGCTCACAGTGATCATCAGCGAGATCTGAGTAGGAGCGAGCCTGGTGTCGCTGACTGAAGGTTAAGCCAACAGCTGATTGGTTACCTAGCTGGCAGACAGGTCCAGTGGTGAGCTGTGTAGCCACAGAGCCGGGCAGGAGCGTAACCAGGAGGGAATAGGCAAAACTCGTGGTCGGAGACAGAAGGCTGAGGTAATATCCAGGGCAGAGACGAGGCAGGCAGGTCGGGGATCGACGGGGTCAGCAACAGGTGATCAGTCCGGGGGAAAACACGCTGGAAGTCAGGCATTACACATGTTGGGCAACAGCCCAGTGAGTTGACCAGAAAATAGGTTATAAAAGTGAGGCCAGTGAGCCAAGATGAAGCCAGCTAAAGTTTCCCTCTAAGATCAAGCATGGAGATTGTATCTTCTGATGGTAACTTAATCCCTGGGGTTTCCCCAGAAACTCCTGTTCCCACTCTGATCTGACCTCTGACACTCAATTGGCTTAAAGCCAGCATCATCCCATGACCCTCCTCAGGTTAATAAGAGGGGCTGCTCATCAAAAATCGCGGCCATTCTCCCTGCTAAGGACTTCGACCAGGGCGCTTCCGGGTCTCCCAGATGTTCCAGCTCTAAAGGGGGCAACTTTAACTTTTAGATTTATCAGCCATTTCCCAATTCCCTGAAGATAGAGCTGACCTTTCCAGTTAGTTGAGCCGGAGATATTTTTAGGGAGCAATTACAGACGTTTGTTTTATTTTCATTTTTTCTTTATTTCTTTATTCAGTCAACGTTTTACTTTGATAGAGACTATTTTTGTTTTTAACTTGAAAAGGCCGCGCACAGGAACTCGCTCGCAGGCCGAGCTCAGAGACTTTCTTTTCCACAATCCACAACTGCGCCACAGCTGTTAATCCCTGCAGGACAAAGCATCATTCTGTCGCAGAAGGACGAAGCAGAATCCCGTCGAAGAAGACGAACAACGTTTAATACCGTTCCAAGAGCAAGAGAAATTCGCTCTATTCGGCCCAGCGCTGACCTCCGTTGCAACCACGAGACCCACCGGAGCCCCGCTTAAGAGGCCAGGACTTCACTCATTTGTTTTCCAGGAATCCGCCCGTTCGTGCACGCATCCTGAGGTTCAACAACAAGAGATTCACTGGGCTTCCGGAAAATCCGTGCTACACGCGCATGCAACACCGAGAAGGTCACAGTAAGAGGCTTTATTGTCTGGGCAGAGAACTAGTTTAAATACTTAGCGTGTCATTTTATTTGAGTGTATGTTTGTTTGGAAGATCGCAGATCTGTTTTAAGCCGTGTTACACGGCGAACTGAGATGTCACATCCGGTTCCTTTGTCTACTGTGTTTTGAGAAGCGCGCGGTAACAAGCCGGCGCTTCCTTTTAACGTGTTAGCGTCAGAGATATTGTGATTTACATCTGTTAAAAGATAAATCTCACGTAACTGGACTGCCCGCTTCGCCGGAAGTCTGTCTCTGAAGATGTTTCTGATGTCTTTCTCTCTCTGATCTCTCTCTCTTTCTCTTTTCTCCTAAACCTGTTTTTACACACGTCCCGACCTACACTTACATATTTCATGTTACACAGCTAAATCTTGACTAAAAGAGCCTAAATTCATCTTGACGCCGTTCGGCGCCAGAACCAGGAGATAAGAAATCTCTTAGTCTAGAAATATTCCTTTGTGTAACTGGCGACCCGACCGCCATCTTGTCTTCGACCTCATGTCGTCACAGAGGTCATAAACCTCCATCTTGAGATTACTTGAACGTAACCTCTTGATTTCGGCCAGACGACGTCACCACGTGATCTCGTCATTACGCCATAGCCACTCCCCCTTCTCTTTCTTAAGGCCGAATTATACTCGTGTTGCACGGACGCACGCATGCACGCAAGACACGCAACACGCCCCTTTCGTGCCCTCTGCGGGCTTGCGTGCGTCCGCCAATTTTTCTAACTACACGACAAAACGACGCGAGCCTCACGCAGCCCGCAAGGCTGTGATTGGTCTGCTTACTACATCCCGTCCGGACTCTAGTTTCCGGTTTCATGCCCCACAATACGCGGAAATCACGGAAGATTTAGAAGAACGAATATGGAACAAATAGAAGAGCACTTGGCAGAAGAGATCCGAAAGTATGACCACTTGTATAACCCGTCACTGACTGGCCGATTTGTCCGCCAGAAATAGGCTATTAGGAGCCGGAGTGGCGATGTAAATAAAGATTCGACGAAGAAGAAGACGTCTCTTCTTTGTGTGTTTTGTTTTCGAAACAAAACGTTACTCCGCCTAGTGTTCTGGCGGTGAATTGCGTTGCAACATGCGCAACACGTGAGTGAAGCATAAACCAAAACGAGTCCGTCGATGCAGCTGCGTGGCCTTCCGCGGTTGCAGTCGCAGGAGTATAATTAGGCCTTTACACACACACACACACACACACACACACATAGAGACACAGACAGGCAGACACACCCACGACCACACACACACACATAGATACTCAGTATCACATGTGTGACAATTGTGATAAGTGCTGCTGCTGTTGTTGCCATCTTTGAAATATTGGAGTTTGTTAAATGAAGAATCATGGAATAACATTAACTTTATTTCCCTTTAATAAATACTTTTGTATTTAAAGTATTTGTATTTCTGTGATTATTTGTGCATATGTATGTGAATACAGCTGGATTACTATAGCCTGTACTCGAACTTAAAACCCTTCATTGTTTATTATATAATCATTAATATTGAATATTGAGATTATTAATATAACGTATATCACTTGAGACTGATATTTAAAGATTGACTCGTTGGTCCCTGTAAACAGGGTGGTGCCCTGCAACGATAAGCAATGATTACAGATTGTATTATTCTTAATTGATAATTTTATTGTTTTCATTAATTATTTAACTATTATTAATGGATAACCTTATCATTTCTAATTAATTATTTTACTATTCTTAATTAATAGCTTTATCATTTTTATTATTTTTAATAAATAATTTTTATTTTAATAATCATATTTCATGACTATTAATAATTAGCCAACGTCAAATCTATTAGTACTATTGCACAACACACAAGACAATCTGGCACTTAAGCAGAGACAGTAGCAGGCTTAAATGCAGCCAGGGCTGTTACAGGTGTGGAGAGTTGGCCTGATGAGGAGGTGTGGCTGACTGGCAGAGTGGAGCAGAGACAGGTGAGTGGAAAAATACCAGCAGACAGGAGATGAGCAGACTGTGACAACCTGCCTGGTGGCACAGGAGGAGAGAAGATCGTCAAAGTCAGTAAGATTTATCTTATAGGGAACATGAAGCAAATTCAAGGCCACCAATCAGATAGATATAGCAGCAAAAGAGGTGGACAGATATACTCAAATCAACATATCAAATGCTACCATGGCAATAAGTATGAGTAAGAGGGATGTGATGCGGGATGTGATGAGGGATGTACGATCTAGAACTAATA
The DNA here is from genome assembly GCF_947347685.1 of Pleuronectes platessa. NCBI lineage: Eukaryota > Metazoa > Chordata > Actinopteri > Pleuronectiformes > Pleuronectidae > Pleuronectes > Pleuronectes platessa. Next base: position 24,778,906 of record NC_070635.1, on the reverse strand, counting down.
AGGGGATAGATTTAATTAAATAACTAAAATGTTTGGTTTAATTGGATATTTAATAATTTCATCGAATGTTTGATCACTGAAGGGAATTAAAAACTGTTCCTTTATTGATCATGTCTACCGGCACTTCACATGGCATGGTTATTTTACCGTATGGTCGTTGTGTGGTCAGTTTGAAAATGCTTTGTGACTTTTCAATAAGATTGGGGTTGTAAAGATCAGTGTAGTAAAAAAACTTGTGTGGTATGTGTGTTGTGAGATGGTGTGAAATGTATCCCCACAGCACACACTGCTCCTGAACATCTGTTTTGCCCCTGCAGGCTCAAACAGGTCACAGTGTCAAAATGCTCATTTGAAAATTAGTCCTGCTCAAATGTTCACACTTGCCCGTTTGCTGGCTAATTAAACATCATCCCCAAAATCAACTGGTCAGTAATTTGATTTGAATTATTCAGGTTTTCCTCTTCTCCTCCTCTCCTCCCTCTTCCCTCCGTTGTTAGATGTAAAGACATGGCCTGTTTGGACTGTCATGTTAAATAAAGGCCTGGGATGGGACCCAATTAATATCATGAGCTGAAATCAGCAACATAGAAGAAGATCTGAAAGGGGCATATCCCCAGGATATAATTGAATGTGATTAAATCAGCTTTCATTTAACCAATGATGCCCACAGGCTTAGAGTTTTTCTTATATGAAAAAAAAATCCTAAATCTCTATACAGCTCTGATCCTTCATTGCATATCTGTAAAGGTGGTGTTCATTAAACCAGGTCACCACTTGGAGACGCAGTTGAATGGAAAAATCCACCAATAAGCTTCTATCTTACCAATAAACATTCAGAAATGTTAGAAAATTTGCTAATTTAAACCTTTTAGGGTCAAAAGGTGTTTAAATGAATTTTTAACATGCACTATTTTTAATAATGTGCTCACAAGCAACATTGCATTACTTACAGTGAATTGTTGTGGAGGCAGAAGTGTCATAATAAATATCGGAAACCTGATTAATAAAACTGAAACATGTGAATAGTGGGTGCAGTTATTTTGCAGTCCGAGTGACCCTTTTCTTTACTATACTATTGTTTTTACACATTATAATATATTGTTGTGCTAATATTGTTACTAAAACTCTTTCATTTCAACTTCCGGGGCCAATATGATTATCTATATCTGACAAGAGTGCTAATAAACTCCTGTATGCTCGTGATTATTCAGTGTCGTAGGGGTCATCCCATCGTGAATTGGATTAAATGTAGACAAACCCCGATGCAGATCAAGAGAATACAATAGAACCAGGTTATGGTGGTCCAGATGTGTTAGTCACTTGGTTCTGCTGAGTTTACAGGTTTAAGATAAATATTTTTCAGCTGTTTCCAGGCCTGAAGACTCTTCTCTTTGTTCAGAAGTCTTACCCTTTAACCTCTCTCTCTCTCTCTCTCTCTCTCTCTCTCTCTCTCTCTCTCTCTCTCTCTCTCTCTCTCTCTCTCTCTCTCTCTCTCTCTCTCTCTGTGTGTGTGTGTGTCTGTCACTCTGATAGACTAATTTCTCTTCTCTTGTAGTCTTACAAGGACCTCTGCGCTGTGGACCTTCAGACTGCATTACCCAAGGCCAGTCCAGACTCTCAAAATTGTAACCTTATGATCCTCCAGGCTAAACTTAATGGGACACCAGAGTCCCAACCCGTCCCAACCAGCCCAGTGGATTAGTGCTACTCGGATCCGATCACATCCAGGCCCGTCACAGCGGCTTCTCAGACCGACCAACTGCAAATTTAAGGCGGCATCCCTGGGTTCGAGACCTGCCCGAGTTTACCCATAGCCCCGGGTCACGCTGGCTCACTGACCAGCCTCGCTGGCCTCAGGCAACTGAAACAGCAGCAGCAGCGAGGGAGTGGGAGGCCGGCCGACCCAGAAAGGCCAGCATGGTCGGACACATGATGGTCAATGATGACCCCTCCCTTGTTTTCTGTAGGCAAAGATCTGGATGAGAAAACATCTGGCGGTCATCGCCACGAGCAGCACGAGGTGTGTCACTGGCTGAAGTGGGGCACGGTCAACAGGGAGATAGTAAGAGACAGAGGACGAGTCAGGCAGAGACACAATGAGAGAGATATGTGGATCCTGTATATGTTACAATTTAGGAAATCGTTCAGTAAATATTTCTACACATACGGGAACCTTGGCCTATCAAGAAATCCTCAACATTTACTAAATTTTGTCATTCTTATTGGTTAATTTATCAATCAGCCATTTGCACACATTAATTCTCTGTAATTGCTGTTGGAACCTACAGTATATACACAAAATATGCTACCACAGTATGGCAGACGACACACAACTTTCACAGACTTTCCTGTTTTATTTATTTATATATTCTGTGTTGAACTCTTTTCATTTAATTTTAAATGATTTCTTTTTTGTATCGTCGTATGTTGCTTTTACAATTTGCATGGCTTGCCTTGTCTTTATCTTATTCTAGAACAGTGGCTGTTGTGTACATATTTTATTGTAGCTTGCTGCCTCTTACTTGCTGTAGAATATGGTCAACCATATCTCTGAATGAATCTGAAAGGTATTGTATGTATTGTCTTCTCCCCAATCTCTCGCCAGAAAAAGTGATTCTTAATTTAATTTCTAATTTCTCTCTTGCTAAATAAAGATGGAGTTAAATAGTAAAGAAGAATAGAGAAAGAGAGAGAGACGTACGTCAGTTGTGAGGCGTATGAGAAGCCAATCAAAATAATCCAACAACGCCAAAGATGGAACCTGAGAGAATCAGACAGCACATCTATGAATTTAGGATTGCTACACGTTCCCTGCTGCTTTGCGGGTGAAGTGTACAATTCACTTTGGAGAATTAAAGGTCCTATATTTTACACCTCTCTGGCATTTAATTTGAGGTATTGGTACACCTAAGATGATATCTCAGTGGTTTAAAGTCGAAGAAACTGCTGCAATGTGTATTTCCTTGTCCTCTCTTCTGCCTCTCTCTGGAGCTGCAGACCGAACAGGAGGTTTTCGCCTGCCTCTTGAGCCCCTCCACTGATTGGCTGACTGCACTTTCACTGGTCTCATTCTGGTGCATTGAAGTTCTCTCTGGTAAACATAGCTGAAAGTCCCGTTGTTATGATTGCAGCCATAGAAGACCAGCCACTTATTAACAGTCGGTTACAACAGGAAGTTTCTGAATGCTAAGTTACACCGTCCTCATGTTTTTTCAAGTATTAGCAGGACAGTCAGCTAATGAAGGAGTAACGACCCAAGTTTCACAACGGAGTTTCAATATGGAGTAACATAGACTTTACTCCGTACTGAGCACACCGACACGGCACGTCAGAAGAAATAAAGCATAACCGCTGGTCTCGAACAGTAACATTCTTAGGAGGAAGTTGCAAGGACACATTCTGTTCATTGCATCTCTCCACGCTGCTGTGTTTCTTCAGTGTTGTTTGTTTTGGTTAGCTTGCGGTAGCTAACAAGTTGCTAGTTCAGCAACAAGTCTGCTTGGTACGCATTCGGTGTGGAGGGGTGGTGGTGGTGGAGGTGACGGGGAGCATGGGTGGTGGGTTCGGAGGCTGGACTGGTACCAGCTGGGTGGGGCTGAGAGACAAGTGTGATCCCAAATATGACATCATAAGGGGGAGGACGTACAAAACAAGACGTTTCGATAGCATATTTATTCAAATTGACAGAGTGAAAAAGTCATCGGAGTGACTGTTTTCATACTTCAAGTAATTACGGATGGTAAAATCCCAGAAAATGTATTTTACACAATATGGGTCCTTTAAGGTATAGTGAATACTGTATAAATATTCATAACCTCCTGTAAACTACAATAAAAACAATAGGTTGTAGTGAGGCCTGGTACTGGTTGGGGTACAGGCCAGTTTGACCTGATACTAATGTATCAGCTGTAGAGTTTCTAAGTCAGATGTCAGATGGACGACTCCTCTCTCACCTTCCTCACTTTATCCACAAATGAAGGGAAAATATTGCACATTTGGAGCAAGAGTCTGTTTAGCAGCGATTGGGGGATGGAGCCAAGGCAGCCAGGTCCTGCTGATACATGCGTCACTCTTAGCTATCAAATTAGCACCCGAACATAGATCTGTGCAATAATAACTACCTAGAACAGAAAACCATCTCTGAAAAAAAGTTGACCTGTACATTGAATGTTTTGTATGGTCCATGCATCCACAAGCATGGAGGCAGAATTCATGACCTATAGCCAGCCTACAGGTGGCAATCCAGATGTTTTGGCTTCACTTTTTGCGAGCAGAGGTATTTTTCATCTTTACATAATGTCTATGGTCAGGTGTCAGAACCCAGTGCCACTGCTAAGGACAGGACAGGAAGTAGAAGTATTTCACCGGGACTCAGTCAGATATCTGAGTCTAATCACAAAACCCACTTAAAGAACAGCGTCAGAACAATTAGGGCCATGATATCAGAGCTCAGTGTAATGAAAGCCAACAAGTTGACGGGGAACTAGTGAATATGTGGTGGGCGCGCAGCCGCTGAATTTCTGGCAGAACTTGAATGTGAGTCGTCTTACATCTGATTGGATTACTGTTACTTAGACAGCACAGAGTCAAGCACAAGTAACACAAAGCGCTTTTCTTAGATTGACTCCCTCTCTCTGTTGATGTGTTTAAGATCCTTAAGAGGTGATGGATGGATGTAGACTCAGTGACCTACATGAATGACATCTCCACGTACGTCATTTAATGCACATATTGGCCTCATTTAGAGCAAACAGGACTATTGTATCTCTAATTTCAGCGCCTGCAGGCTCGTATGAGGGGCACATTTGTACCGATCAACATGAGTGCTAAATGCATGAGTGAGCTGATTCACAACATTTTAAAAGCTACTCCAGCAAATCGATGCCTAGCGTCATTTGATTTTGTATTTCAACATCTAATCATGAATGTGCAGCTATCCAGAGTTAGTGGTGTCGATATTATTTACATTTAGGTGTAACCAAACAATGTTTATTTTGAAAATGTCACGAGAGCACCTGCAATTACACAACCGTTCAAAAACTTTTTACGTTACACTTTTCCCTGCTGCAGCCTTTTGTTAGGAACACACTCCCACCTTCAACTCATAAAGCTCACCTGTTTAAGAGCCCACCTCCTTAATCATCAACGCTGTCAATGTGAGACAACAACAAGTTTGTGTTTTCAAGTAGGTTGCTCGCTGTTTACAGGTATTGTGCTGGATGGGGGGGGGGGGGCAGAGTCAAGGGATGATGAGCTATCGTCCCAATTGCAGCTAGCAGAAGACGTGCACCCCTACACACACATACACACACACACACACACACACACACACACACACACACACACACACACACACACACACACACACACACACACACACACACACACAGAGTATGATTTGATAAAAGGCAGGGGTACAAACACTGGATTGATTCAACTTTTCTCGATAAAAAAATTATGAGCTTCCTACTTTCAGCATATGAGTGGAGATTTCAGTTTGGCATTCAACCCAAGGTCAAGTGTGATCAGGTGATCTCTACAAGCCTGTGAAACCTTAACCAATGGTGACTAAATATTTGAGGATAAAAAAGTATATTTGTAGATTATACCTGAAGAAACTTATTGTAAAGACAATATGCAGCCAAAATATGATATAGTTTATACTTTATAAAGTCCCCTATATTACTATATCTAAAATCCCATCCAGCAGATGCAGAGTGACAGCAGTGACAATCATTCCAGTTCTGTTCCTGGCCACCTGATAAATAAGTCTCCTATTCACCCTCCATTTCCGCTCAGATTTGGTCTTCACCCACACTCTTTCTAACTGAATGCTCTGTGCTAACTGCTAACATAACTCTCCAATGTGGCACTGGGTTTGAGGCAGACATATATGATCAGAGATGCTCTGTGTCTGCTGTACCTGGAAATACCCACTGGTGAGATTGGTAATAGAGAACTAAGACTATAAAGTCAATGCACAAAACCAAAACAATGAGCTAAAAGATAACAAATTTCTGCAAAGAGCTGAAGGGTTCTGCCATAATTCTGTGGGTTTGTGACCACTAGAAGCCCCTTTAACACTCATTTATTCTACTGTCAACAGAAACATTGACAATAGCAGCAATCTCCAATGATTTTACACATTTAGTTGAATGTCGAAGCTTTACACTTACAACAAATAACCCTGAGGCTGTTGATATTTCACCGTGACCTTTACGAGGTCTAGCTGAAAGCCTGTGTAATAAACTGGACGCCTCGTTTATTCGCCTTCATCATGTAAGGTGGACACATAGCTTCCTAGTGTTCAGTATCCAATAGTAATAGCACACAACACTGTGACATACAGCCTTTGTAGGTTCTTTCTTCTTTAAATTATCCATCAGGTGGACAAACTCAGATGGACCCTTGAGCAGTTAAGGAGATAACACAGCAGGCAGATTTACATGCTGCAACTGATGCAGAAAAAAGGGGCCACCTTGCTCATCACGGCCCGTTCAAAGGGAACCTGGTTATTAATGGGCAAGGAGAGCACTGGAGGCTGGATTACCATCACATACGCCGCGCTGTCCTCATTTATAATCAGCGACACACACATTGAACATACATTCAGCGGGATGGACACGCACTATCACCACACAAGCTAAGAGGACAAACTAATTTCTATACCCATAACAACCACAAGCCACTGTTGCTTCTCACAATTAATTAGGGAACTTGTTGAGCTCAAGATTCAATATGCATGTTAATTTAATGGGTTATGTCTGGTTTCAGAATAAAAGAGATCATGCTTTGATGTCCACAAAATTTGGCAGTAAATTACTGGCAGTGAACAATCACAGAATTAATGAAGGTCCAGAAAACAACAGCACAGGCTATTGTTGCAGATGCATGTATGTTAATATGTGAAGGCGCATGCATGTTAAATGTGATTTCAGCCAATAGTGTACCTCAGGCTTATCATCAGTGCTCTCTTACAGGTCCTGAGTACATCAAGTGTGTTGGTGGGCTTACCTCTCTTTGTCAATCAGTCAGTTTCATTTATTTTGGACCATGGCCCTCACTCATTAAAGACATGATTCAAAGTTTGAATATGTCCACTCGTCACAAAGAACAATACAATTGAACAATGCATTAATTATTCACCTATTACGCCTTAACACAGCATTTTAAGATAACACACATACACAGGTTTGTATAGCTATCCATATTAGGGCTTTGCATTAGCTTCCATGGAAAGCAAAGACTCATCCTTAATTCAATTCAATTCAATTTGATTTGTATAGCATAAAATCATGACATGCATTATCTCAAGGCACTTGACATAGAAGATCAAGACCCTAAAAATGATAGAGAAACCCAACAGTTCCCACAATGAGCGGCACTTTAGGGACTGTTGAGAGAAACAACTCCTTCATTAACTGAAAGAAACCTCTAGAACCAGACTCAGCGTGGGCGGACATCTGCCTCAATCAGTCCGGGGGAGCAGAGAAAAACCATGAGCAAAACCCTAACCTTAACCTTACCACAATTCATATTCATAACTAAACCAGGAGTTCAGAAGTTACGTTTTGCCTTACTAGTATGAGGCTTTGGTCCATGTAAGGTCTAATGGTCCTGACTAGGCCAGTATTTATGCCCTTAAAAGATTCTAAATAAAGTAACAAAAAAATGTGGCGGAACAAATTTGGATCGAACAGTGGATGAGTTGATTTCACAGAGAATACTTCATGGATTTTGATAAAATAAACACGTGTTTAGTTGACTTTTTTGGGGGGAGTTTGTGCAATTTGTTGCAGATCAAAATAAAAATGTAGGTCTAGTGAATTTCGAGTCATTCCTTGGCTGATTGTTTTAATTCCCACATATAACACTCATTTTAACTAATCAGGCAAAATTAGGTGATTTTAATGTCTCCTAAATATGGGAAAATGAATTGTGCAGTACAAATGTTCCAATTCAGGATAATTAAATAATGTCTTTTGACTGTCGCGTTTGCATGGTGAAGCAGAAGTGAGGGATTTAGGTCACATGCAAATGTCTTGCTTGTAATATTTTCAGCATGTGTTGATCCATCTGGAGCTTGCAGCAGAATAATAAGCACAAGCCTGGCTAGCATGTGCCGACATTCAAAAGGCGGGAAAGACATGCTGAACAGCTAAAGGCGAGTTGCTGCGTAGCTTAATTAAATCAGGATAGCTTTACTGAATATTTTCATTTCTCCACTCCTGAATGATTGGTAGGTGAAAAAAGTACTTTTCAAAAGCCTGCTCCAATCACTTGTTGAAAAAATACAGGTATAATTCTGAAAAGAGAAATCTAAATTCTCACAAAACCAACCAAGTGGCCTATTTTAGTAGAACATTGGTTGGTTTTGTGAGTGCAGAGAGCTGCAGGGAATGATGTCAGTGCTCCCTGTGTTGCAACACAAATTAATTAAAAACGACTATGGGTCGTGATCACACATGTCATGTTAGATTTCAGTGCAAGAATCCCCACGCTAAGTGCAAGGCCTCATCTAATTATGGAAAAGTTGTCAAGGCGTTGGTGCTCCTGCTTGGTATCTGCGCGTGGTACCCGCCTGAGAAACAACACGCTGTCGGAAACCTGTGCCCACCACTGCCTCTCAGGATAAAACCTGTGTGACGGCCCGGCCTCACAAAGACTCTGCAAAACAGAGATGTCTCTATGAATCACTCCCAGAATCCTTCACAGGAACAGGAACAGCAGAGTGGTATGAGGCTGCTGACCAGAGGTGGTCCTGTAGTCCTCATTCAGCTGGTGTGTAGCAAATATAAGGGAGTAAGGTCGGGATTTGATGGTGATGATCACATTTAGATATTATAGTTACTTGCTTTCACAAAACAAACTGAATGAGTTTCGTTTGGTCTAAAAGATACACAATAAGGGATGTTTATTCTCATCTCAAGAAAAAAGCTTATCACACACAAAACTGCATTTAAAGACATCACACTTAATTGGATAACAACACAGGGCTAATAGGGTATTTTGCTATAATACTTAAGACTGCTAAAATATTTCCTGAATACCAGCAGTGCTGTCTGTCATTCTCAATTGAGTATGTACCAGTAAATGTAGAAGGTGGTGCTGCTGGTGTTGTGTTGACATTCTTTCAAACTCGGTAAAAGCTTGAACCAGTTCCACAAAGTTTCCCTTGTTGCCAGAGCTGCTCTCAAATCAGTTTCTGCAAAGATGCTTAACAAATACCAGTCTCTACAAAATAGCTCAACGCTCGTCCACTCTCCGTTTCACCTTGTCGTAGGTTGAAATTTCTCTGGAGATATGTTATGACTTGAGGACTTTGAATGCCTTTTTAAAGCCCTGAAGAGGTTTGCCCTGCAGATCTATGAATCCTGTTTCTCGATGGGTTGATCAAGGAGCTGCTTGAACGGTCAAACAAGAGACCAATAAGGTTGGCAGAAAAGCATAATCATTAGACTTCTCACGTTAGAAATAGACCCTTTCTTTCAGTTCTCTCCTGAGTCAGATCCAGCTTCAGGGGAAGGACTGCTGTCCTGCTCCATCTTTAGTTAGTAATTTCTTTGAACGAGGTCTCCATCCACTCCACTCCACTAAAGTCCCAAATGACATGAAAGGAAACCGTGAGGCTGACCTCCTTTGACCATTTCCATTGGTACCTCGACAGAGCACCATGCATGCAGTGGCAAAGGGGAGCTGTTTTCACCACCAAGACTCACATCAGGTTATTTTATATACAGTAGGTCCTGAACTACTGAAGAATATTAATTAAAGGACTAGAATAGCACTTAGCACTCTCAAGACCTTATAAAATCGAATTTAAAAACCCTAGATCCAGATTTTTATTTGGTTCGCACTCAAAGGATCCCAAAGGTTACTGTATATCCTAAAGTGCAGTTTTGTCGTAATTCGTATGGTATTTTTTGTGTAATCTTGTCAGTCTTGCAATAAACAAACAAACAAACAATCCAAAAAAATGGACAAAGGCTAAAATGAATCATATAAAACATTTTTCAGTGTTATCGATTCCTCATACAGGGAGGTCAGAGATCAGGGTTGAAGCTGATAATGGGCACAAGTCAAACAATGTCCACACCACCTTCACAGTCTTCACAATAACATTTAAGCCTAAATGGGAAAAACTCACCTTGAGAATGCAGTATTTCACTTTCCTCACGACCTGTAGATGTTCAATATACGCCTGATTGGACATCATTGGACAAATAACATCATTAAGAAAAGTAATATACAAACACACTATCTTGATTAAAAATAAAAAAAATATTATTTGGATAGATGTTAAAATAGTAAAAGAACTAAAGATAGGTGCATCAGAATTACTGCATTAATAAAAATGACAACAATCACAACAAAAACAACAACAACAACAACAACAAACAACAACAATAATAACAATAATTATAACTATAACAATACAACACACTTTATGCATACAGCACAATTCATGCACAGAGTGAAAACAAAGGTGCTCGACATGATACTACCAGTAACATTCATGATAAAACAATAATAAGACAAATAAAATTGAATATAAATAGCAGATCAAACTAAAACTGGACGGCATAGTGATTGAAAATTGTCATATATGCTGACGGTCAGACATTGAGTTTATCCTCTAATCTAATTTTTGAGCTGATGTTCTGTCACTTGTGGTTTCACAAGGAAGAGCAGAACATTCTATGTTCCATTTGACAACCTTTATTTAGATCCATATTACTGCTTCAGCTCATCACAGAGCGAACATTGACACACGGCTACTGTGATCACAGGTCTCTGCTGACTCCATACAGAAGCAGTAAGATGAAGAGGTATCACGGGAAGTCCAGCGCGTCTGTTCAGCTAACACCCTGCTTCTCTGACAAAGTGGCTGCTGTGAAACTTCGATTTATGTTGACAAAGCTGTGCTCCGCATCTGTTCAGTAGACAAAAGCAAATGTAAACAAATTATTTAAATCATGATGAGAAGAGGAGGCAAAGGATACCGATTTTTTTTTTCAGGGAGCTTTTGTAACGTGATCCTTCAATTCCAACATACAGCCTACCATCATGAATACGTTTATTTCAAAAGGGCATGGCTGCATTATATTCATATTTACCGCTTGTACTCAAAACACATCAACTCCTAATGCAGCCATCTTCAGAGCATGTAATATATCGCTCTTTGTGAGTGACAATGAAGAGCAGTGTAATGAAATCCTTGAAGTTTAAACTGTTGTCCAGCAGATGACCACACTGATTCATTTACAATACAAGGAGCAGATGTTAAACTGCTGGAACAAGCACTTTGTCCAAATTATTAGGAATCTCTTCACCTGTCACAGGATCTTTTTATTTGGACTTAAGGACGAAAATCATAATGTAAGTTTGGAGAATCTGTCTTTTCTCTGCTGCAAAAAGTGTACCTGTTGATTTCAGAAACATTATTAATTATTAATTTACTGATGTCTATTTTTTCCTGTCGCTGCTGTAATTGTGCAAATTTCCCAACTTATCTTTTCTTATTTTATGGTTTAAGCAAACCAAATTTGTGATTGTGTGTAATCATTCCACTTTATCAAATGTGATTTAATTTACACGCATCATTCTGGCTATATTTGTATACTATTGTTCATTTTATTTGAATCCTGGCTAATTTGCTTGTATTTATCGGGTGTGGTGTTTAATCCTGGTTTATCATTGGTTTTTTATCGGCTATTGTGTTTAAATGCTCTGTTTGTCATACAGTAAGTTTGAATGATATATATATATACAGTATAATGCACATTCATTATCAATAAATAGGTGCAGTTTGGTCATTTTATTTAAGGTTGCCTTGTAAAAACTGGCTATAGGGACAGCAGATGAAAATGAGTTTATAAAGCTTACTGGCTCATTTACAGTATTTTGTCTGTTGATTCATGATCAAATCAATAAACAAATGAAATGAAACCTATAAGAAAGAGTTTACCTTTCATTCGATTACCTCTTTTATTCAGTCTTAAGCCTGAATTTCTTTTTGTGTAAAAATGCAGCATATACTAATTGTAATTGGCCTTTTTACAAGTGAACAGACCAGCAATAGATAATATGTGAACACAATGTAATTTATTCCATTTTCGCTATTTATAGACAGAGTAAAGAACAGGCTATAATGCCAACCACTAGCACTGTCATACAAGAGCAGGAACAATACATATACACGATTTATAGGTTGGGGTATTAGTGCATATATATATATTAGTCATTGCCTTGCGTCATTATATTGATTTAGTAGAAACTAAAGCTGCATTAGACTTATATGAAAATATGATTATATAAACTAAAGCTGCATTAGACTTATATGAAAATATGATTATATAAAATGTGCTGGAGAGGAGAGATGATAACAGATAAATGCGCACTGGAATTATTATTGTTCCTAATGTTGAATTATATTGATTTTAAGCCCTTTTGTTGACATCTTCTCAGACAGTATGTTAGAGCGCCATCTGCTGTTCTTGTATTATAATGTCTTCACAAAGCTGCAAATTTAAGCCTATATCCAGCGTGGCTTCAGAAAAGATCATACACCAGTATATATCTGCAATATTGACGAAAGGAACATGCACGTTAAACATAGTTAAATAAATTGTGAAGCAAATAATGGCAAAAAGGACAAACTTTGGGTCCTGATAGAAAATGAAGTAATAGTAGACAAGCTGTGTGTGTGCATTGGTGGCCGGCAGATGGGTGAGGGTTTTGGGGCTTACTGTCACACAGGCAACTGGAGGATGGGTAGACAGACTCACACAGGCGACATTCCCTCGGGGCTTTCACTGATAGACACCGATCACAAGGTCTTAACAAGGTTCCATTTAATGTGAGACTGTAAACAAGGTCAAAGGGATGTCGGGTTACAGCTGCCAGTCGCTGGCCAGTTTGTGAACCAGCAAGGTACCTCACATGATACTGGAAAGAGTCAGAGATGAGAAAGAAATATCAACACTATTTTACAAACTTTACACATTTGCAGAGGAGCAAACTTTAAAACACTGATTTGAGACAGGGGTACTGTTACAGCAGATTACACATCTGCAGCTGCTAAAGGGTAGGCAGAGTGGAAACATTTAAGTCAGACCATGAATCATGATTTGATTTCTATTTTAGAAAAAGCAACAAGGTAAGTCTAGACAGCTATAGCTTAAGGTTATACATACATGAAGATAATAGTTATCTACATGAGATGGACAAAAAAACTGAAATATCTTTCAGTTTTTGAGTTAGTTGATAATTTAAGTTACATATTGGTACTTCTGTCCATGTGACACCTTTTTATGTCTGACTAAAAGAAACAGTGAATATTTATTCTGATATGTGCACACACAGTATTGGATAAGTTGTGTATGTGAATATTGATGGAGCATTCACAGCCTAGACAGCTAACTGACTACTGGATGGTGTTGACATTGAGACACATTGTCATGTCAGAGTGTTGGTTGCCCTGGGCTGATTAGAGATTCAAAGTGAGGGTGGGGCAAAGAAAGTGAGGAAAACAAATGTTTGTCTGAGTGTGGCCCCGGGACAGACGCTCAGCACTGCACACTGACTGGTCTGGTTGCCATTCTATTGATTACAGACTGGGATGGGCAGTGGCCCAGCCAAGGCCTCTGGTACTGACTGTCTGGCCTGTGATCGATTAATTAACATTATATCATCCGCACTTTAATTCAGACAGGACCAGACACACAAAAACAACACTGTTGGTCCATAAACCAATTACATTTTTTGATTCACCTGCTGTTGTGCTTTGCCTGAATATACCACAGACATGTATGTGTGTAATATGTGGGATATTCCAAAGCCATTTTATTCTACAACTACATTTAAAGGGAAAATTATAGAAATAATGGTGGAGCTCAGGGAATGAAACAGATTCTTCTGTTCACTGATCAGATCAGCAACACTTTAATAAAATAGTTTTTCAATGATTAACCACATGAGGTACAAGGTGCCTCCTGTTCTGACGCAGAGACCCAACCCTTTGCTGCACGTCTCTCTCACACTTTCTGTCATAAAAAGGCCAAAAGTGCCCCAAAAACTTTACATTTTCTATTGAATAATCATTATTTATTTACTTACATACATATTTAGACAGATAGTATGTCTCTTTGTTACTGTTAGTCAAATCTGGTCTAACCCCACTGAAAAAGACAACAAAGAGTTTTCTCTGCATAAATAATGCAAACATGTGTTTTATAACTGTTGTTTCAAATGTTACACAAATACAACGTATTGTATATATTAGGTATATATAGCCAACCATTTCTTCTATCAAAATATGTCAACAATCAATAAAAATAACTCTCAATTTACTAATTATGTTGCAATGATAATCATTGACCTCTGGAGGGGGCCATAATACCATATTTGCTCAATCCTCTAAATAAGCGATTCGGTTTTTGTAAGGATTATGAACTACAAAGTGAGTGTTGCCACTGCGACTAAATAAAAAGACACCAAAGATGTCAGAGAGAGGAAGTTAGGAACTGGACTTCCTGTGAGACCAACTTGATGATGGCTATTCACATTTCTATAATAAATCTTCTTTGTTTAGTGCATCCTTTTCAGCAGTCGGCACAGATGTAATAATCAAACATGGAAAACATTATTTTAAACCATTTTTATTTGACAAAGAGTTTTGGGGTTATATCTTACACAGTCAAAAAAGTAATTGTCTAATAAAGTACAATTAAAAGTTCCATTTGAAAGATTTTTGATATATTATTGTAAAATGTTTCCAATCTTTCATCAATTTAATAAAACAGCATCTGTTTCACATTTCATCAGCTTCCATTTCATCTGTACTTAATAAATGATGGACTATTTATTATAAACCTGTGTAAACTACTATTCTACTATTGCAGGGAAGGTGCTAATAACAAGAAGTAAAGCTCAATACCTCCTAAAGTAGACCCACCAGAAGTATGAAACGTTCCAGTATTGGCTCTTGTATTGCCACCATACATCTCACAGTAATATATGAATGAGAAAATTCTGCACACATCCTCTCTCAAATGACTTGTGATGGTATTGCCCGTCAGTAGTTAGATTGTCTCTGCAGGGCTCATTCTGTCTCTCGGTCCAGTGTATTAAAGTTTGCATGACTGCACGGTCATGCTGTCGGCCGGCCAGCGGTAAGAGTCCACCACGAACTCGTCATAGTCGGTGCTGTAAGTCAGCGAGCGCACGTACGCTTCTTTGTCGGATGGCTCCGGGTGAAGTGAGGCCAAGTTGTGTTCGTAGGCATATTCCATGATCTGTAATGCACAGGAAGTTGAAGTTATACTGTAGTCATACCGATGTGGTGGGCTACTAGTGCTGCTTTATGTAAACAGAGCCCTCACCTTCACAGCCAGTTTGGCAGAGACTTCCCTGATGGAGCAGAGAGGAGGATACAGTCGTCCCTCTGACAGATCCTTCTCTGTCACCAGGTGAGCGAGAGTCTGTTAAACAGCAAACACAACTTTGCTGTTATCACAGAGAGAAATTATATAACATGTTAACGGGCTACATGAGTCCCAGTTTGTGCTGCCACTTTCCATTCATATTCAGTGAACACATTTATGGTTAAATAAATAAACAATCTGGAAAAAAAGAAATAACTACGATCAAATATAACATAAATTATGAAGAATAAAGTTTTAAATGTGATGTTATAGATCAGCCTGAGCTTTGGGATGATCTGTATCCTTCATAACCTCAAGTCAATCAAGTACTTGTTTTATTATTAATGATTTATTCATTAGTAGTTTTATACTTTCACACAACAAGTGATGTTTGACAACATGGTTAATTATTAATGTATTCAAATATAAAGCATTGTCATGGATTCACTTTTACAACAGTATTTGAAGTGACAGAAATTGGCAAACAACAACTTTAAAATGCTACACATCAGTAATAATGATGCAGAGATACAATATACAATATACAATATAAAACTCACAGGAGATATTTTTATGCTCTGAATACTTGAACTTGAGTTTCCTGTGTACTTTTTACTAGATTTTAGTGTATGACTTCTACTAGTTTTTTTCAGTCTCATTATGAAAAAAATAAGTTTGGAAATTCTTTCTCCATTGTTGTATCTAAAGTCAAATGACATTCTCAAAACATGCAGTAGATTCTCGAGATGTGGCCTGAATGAGACTTCAGGAGAGTAAGTGGAGGTTCAGTAAAGACATTCACAAAGTTACAAAGCTCTGCAATGCCATGCATTAATTTTGTGTGTGTATGTCAGTGTGTTACCTCTGCTGCAGTAAGGAAGATTTCCTCTGTAATATGACGGATGGCACATGCTGTGACGCCCAGGCCCACACCGGGGAAGATGTAGGCGTTGTTTCCCTGACCAGGATAGAATGTCCTCCCATCAGGCAGCGTGACAGGGTCAAAGGGACTGCCACTGGCAAAGATACCCTGCCCCTGCAATACAGAGGAGTAAGTATTCAACAATTGTTTTATTAGAGATAAGAGACAGAAATAATTCATAGTTATGTAGAGCATGTAGAGTGAGTACCTGTGTCAGTGTGTAACACTGCTCAGCAGTGCATTCAGCTTTGCTGGTTGGGTTGCTGAGGGCAAAGATGATAGGGCGTTCATTGAAAGACGCCATGTCCCTGATGATCTGTTCTGTGAACGCTCCGGGAATAGCAGCAACACCTGACACACAAAGCCATCGATGTCTAACATTACATTTATAACCATTTATAACTACTTCAGGTTTGATCAAATATTAATCATTATCAATCATAATCACAGATTTTTAAAACGTAAAAAAACAATAGAAAAGACTTAGTCATTTACACTTGTTTTTGGCCTAAATATCCTCTACCAGAAGAAGCGATGCTAGCAGATGTAGCGATGCGACCACGCACCCTGCACATGCTCTTGGGCGAGAGCTTATGTGCAGTGTGTATATGTTAATGTGAAGCCAGCTCCAGAGGAGGAAGTCAGAGGACATTTAGGCTAAAAACATGATGTAAATGAAGCCGTTTCTAGTCAATTCTGAATGTCGGGGCTTACGGACACTTGGATGACACCACCTGAACAGTATGGAGGCATTTAATGTCTTTTTTATGTTTTTGTTTTTTTGTTTGAAGAAATTGGCCATATTCTTCATTTGTATTGGATTTGGCTGCAGCACTGTTTACATCTAAAACTCCAGAAGTGTTTTGTAGACTCAATCACTTTATCCACCCCTCCATCGGCATAGTAGTGAGTAGATAAGGAGTGAATTTTCAACTATTCCTTTCAGGTCACTTGAAGTCAGGGTTAGGGTTATTATTTTTATAACAATAACTGTGTTTATTGTTGGACAATGAAGTTCTTCTGTATCTATCATGATGGTAGAGACAAACAACATGCATGTTGCTTTACCAATAATTGCTGTGGGTTTGAGTTTCCGGACCACATCCTCCAGTTTCTTCATCTGTGGGTGCTCATGAGCATACCTTTCCTTCTCATGAGTCAGGCTGTCCCGACCCTGAGGTGAAGAGGGGGGGCGTTAAAAACATAAAACCATCTGTGGAAACACTAAACACTTTAAAAAAAAACAAAAAAAACATGGCTGAATTCAACAGATTCAGCCAACAGATTTAGGTCTAATGCTCACAAAATGATGGATTTCTTGTGAGAATAACAACTTTGGATCAAGAGAGAGACAAGAGGAGATAAAAGAAGATGCACATGAGGATGGGAGAAGGCGGAATGAAAAGCAGAGGGATGAGAAAAAGACAGTGAAGAGGAGGTGAAAGTATGGGGGAGGAATAATAAATAACATGGATATTGTGGAGAAAACAGATGTATAACCCCGTGGAGAGCTCTTTTGCAGTGATTCCAAGGAAAGACCTCTGTCATAGAAATCAACAAACCACAGGAAATGTGTTTTTCTGGATAGTGGAGGAGGCAGTGATGACAAACTGCTCAGGAAGTTCCACCCTCACATATTCTCAACCTGGCTTTTGATGTCAGTCTCTCATGTTTCTATTCATTTCAGAAATATTTTATGTAAATATTTAAATCTTTCAATCTTTCATACTTACTGGCTTTTTTTTATTTTTTAGCATCCATATACATTGAGGCAAATAGATTAATACTGGACCATTCATTCAGGTCAGCTACAGCGCTTAGATCCCTTGTGTAGGTTGCATGTATTCATATGTGTATGTTTGCTGGATTTAACTAAGTCACCTTGACAATGAGACCCTTGGAATCAACCATCCAGATCTTTTTCAAGCCCTCTTCCTGTTTGAGTCCCTCCTTCTCCATGGCCATAGTGATGAGCTCAGCAATTCCCATGGCTGCCTGGAAGCAAGACACAAGGGAGAAATGATGATGAATCATAACGTTAATTAATTGTTCCACGCTCAACTCAAAGGTAAGATTAATCAAAAACAACGCAACATATTTGTATTGAAACTTAATGGAAGGATGCAGAATGGGTCAGGGGAGAACCCATTAAATGTTGATGTGCATCCGGATCAGGGGGTGGATCTAGGATTTTCTTTCCATTTAATTAAACATTATGAGATTTCACATTTGTAAAAGGAAATTATGAATGTCCCTTTATTTAATATGTGACATTGGGTGCAGATTGATTGAATTTTGACTGTTGGACGTTGGCGGGGGTGTGAGCTCTACTGAGTGTCATATAGTTTTCAGTTGTTTTCTCTCAATAAAATAGGTTTCAAATTCCCCATATTTCACTGGGAGACATGGTTGTGTTTTTTCATTCTTAAAGCTTGCATTTTGCTTTAACAGATACAGCAAAGAGCTGACAGAAAATAACACAACAAGAGGGGTGAGGACATGTGGACGTTCCCTGGCTGGGTCCTGAGCAGACAAATACCCATAGTCAGCCATAGTTAAAACACCTACCTCCCCTGCACCTTGGAAAACAATGGTGTGGTCACTCATTTTGGTCTTGGTGATGCGGAGGGCGGCCAGGAGTCCAGCTACTGCCACAGCAGCAGTACCTGAAGGTTACACATGAAGAGTTCAACCTACAATTAATGATATTCTTCATGAGATGAACAACATGATGCTACTGTTTTTGACTTTTTAAACTCAAGAAAAATATGTGTATCAGTCAATAAATATATTTTTATCAACTCCCGTAAAGATGTTTTTTGAGTGGGTCCGTGAGCCTGTGATCACACTGGCTCTTTCACAGTATGACACTGATCAACACTAATAGGCTAAGAAAAAGAACAAACTGCAATCAAACAAATGTGGATGTTTAAAAGACGAGTGTGTTTTTACAAAAAGGGGAAACTGTGGAGTCATCACTTGGATAAGCCCAGAGAGTTATACTGAGGCTTTCTCCTCAGATGTTTGTGTGGGGAGGGTTTTTGTGCTATTCTGTGAGATGTTAGCTTTATGAAAGAATGTGTGTTCTATTCTAAATTGCAGTGTTATGGGATGAGACATAATTACACTCTGCAACTTTGATGTTAGCATTCATTGCATAGAATTCAAGGGAGAGGTGTCAGTGTACATCTGAAGTGAACAGTGTAACTTAAGAAAACAATTTGGGATAAATGCGAAGAATTAACAACACAGTTTCGTTGAATTATTCACATCAGGGTACAGTTAGATTAACACAACAAGGACATTCTATAAAGGAGCTTAATTAGATACAAAATTATATGAGTGAGGTACAGCTGTGGAATTTTTTCCCTCTTTTTCTTTCATTGTTCCAGAGAAAAATGTGACTTAATCTCACTTGAAAAACAAAGAATATTTGTACCAATAGTATTCATATTTTTTACCTTGGATGTCGTCGTTGAATGTGCAGTACTTTTTGCGGTACTTGCTCAGTAGACGGAAAGCGTTGACATTTGCAAAGTCCTCAAACTGGATCAGACAGTCAATCCCATACCTGTGAAAAGGGAGTGGCTTTACTTTGAGTGAACCAACAGAAGAGATACCGGAATTAACTAAAGCAAGTAATGTGAGGGGTCATTTTCTAAACACAGGGAGAATAGCCTCTGCTTTCAAGCACTATTTCAGTCCATAGGGGGGCGCTCTTCCACTATATGACGTGGCACAGGGTTGATAAATGAAGAGGGGGGATGTCGACTCCTCAATGCCACTAAGTTCAAGAATTGTAATCACAATATTCCGAGTGACAGCTATATGAGCATGTTTCAAATGAAAACAAGTGGGAATCTCTGTTGTCAGTTATGTATAAAGTGGTGACTTTAAAGCCATGGAACTCTGTGCTGCGTTTTTTTTAATGGAAATTTAACAGGCTGACACCTGCTTCCCCAGCTGTTTGACAGCACCTCACAATGAGTTTTCAGTAGAGAAGGTCAAACCCCCACAAAAGGAGCTGAATCCCATTAACATCAAATTTGAAAGAATAGTGCAGAGCCCACCCAGTCCCCAGTAAAACAGCAGTGTTCAATTTAACACCATGCTGCTCAGACCACCTATCAAATGTAGTCAACATACACACACGCATGAGCCTGTGTCAGTAAGCCCCTACAATAACATATAACAAAATAACCCGTAAAACCAGTGTTATGAGTCTGTAAATTAGATTTAGCAACAGCAAGTTCCCAAGCCTTTCAACAGATGAAACTGAAATGTATCAAATATTTGCAGGGAGCTTGCTGCTGCTCAGGCTCGCCGATGATATACAGTTAAACATGTACCAAAAGAAAAAACAAAAAGTAGAAGAATGAACACTGATAAAAGTGCAAGATAGCATGCAGAAGAAAATAATGTATTTATCAAAAATATTTTTCTCTTGATAATTTGACAGGTCCTTGATTTTAAGAGATAGCAAGACAATTCTTTTTTTTTTTATTTGTTGGGGCTTACAACTGCCCACTTAAAAGTTAGATAACGAACCTATAAGGCTAACTTTGCCTATATGATTGTATTTTGTGCAAAAGGTCTGGATGCCTTTGTTAAGAATCATATAAAAGTGATTATAAACTCCATCCTGATAATGCATGCAGAAGAAATATAAATAAACAGTGTTGAGGAATTGTAAGGTGGCATTAGTTAGTCCTTGTAGTATTCAAGGTCAGATGTCTTTCAATCTAGCATTAACACTGTTTGGCCGTTTGGTTAATGTACTCATTTGAACAGGCTGCAGAGGCATTATTGTTATTCTTGTACTTTTTTCCAGAGCAGAGAAATGGTTTTAAGTATGAGGACCAACTGTTCATTACTCATTTAGATTCAAATGGGGTTGTTTAATGAATGGAGTCCATATGAACAGCCCCCTCTTGTGGTAGCTATTCATGACCTTGGCCCTCAGGATTTTCTGAAGACCTCAGAGTCCACAAGTCAAGATGAGTTTGCAGATGTTTTCAGAAATGGTTGAGGCCATGGAAGTCATTAAATTGGAGTTGTAAGATAATACATTTTATCTATTTTATTTAACTGTATAGTCAATTTAAGGCAAAATGTGATTAGAGCTTTGTATTTCCTGCATTACATTTCCTGCCTGCCAGCTTACTACATTATGAGTCTTTGTGTCAGCGTCCATGTTGTGTTCTCCCAACTTCTCCACTCAAACAAAAATCATTCTGTGTAAACGACATCCCTTCTCACAACATTGAGCTCAAAAGTTCAATTTGAATGCAGCTATAATGCCACATCAATGGTGCCCAAGGCTCATACTATTCAGACCTGCCCACCATGCAAAATGACAGAGAGAGCATGATTTCCCAGACAGAAGTTAAAATTGTTACAAATGTGGAACATATATTAAACACAGCTACAGGAGCATTACCTTAACCAGGGGAGATCTGTGTTTCTGAGTTTAGAATATGGTTTATAAAATGTTTTTAACAAAAACACTTCAAACACTTCAAGAAGCAGAGTCCACTCCCACTTCAGAAACTCTAAAGGCAGGATTAGACAATTACTAGTTGTTCTGTTCAAGGAAAATTCTTTCACAAGCTATAATTGCAGCTCAGACTTTGCAGTACACCAAACAACTGACTAATATTTTGCAACACACATTTCAAAAGCAGGAAATATGGGATAACTATGTGTTGTTACTCAAATTAAAGATGAGCAGTGTAATGCTTGAGTCAATTTCACAGATAGAAACAATGGTTAGGTTGTCTTAAACCTGTTTTATAAACACCAGCACCCATGTTTCAGTCAGTGAGTGAAAGAGGAAATTAAGAACAGGCTGAGCAAACAGAGGAAACCATCTGAAACACCTGCAGCCCACTGAGCTAACTGAACAACAGGAGAGGTGACAGGGGGATGAATGTTTGTATTCTCTCCTCACACAGTCGCCTTCTGCAGTTAAGGTTTCTCACTCTGTTTTCTCTTTCCCTTCCCTGTCTTCTCACTTTCTCTTTCTTCCTGCTCTATTTCAGCCTCTTTATGAAACCCCATCTAACTACTCTGGAAAAAAGGCATGTACATCTCAATAAAGCCGTTTCCTACTTGTTACAGTGGCTGCTAAACTGCTTATTTTCAGCTGGAGGAGGATGTTGAGCAGAAGCACAGAGAAAAGAAATGCAGGATGCGAAGCCACCTGAGTTTAGCTGTAATAAAACTTAATGTCCTGATCAGAGAGTGCTATTGGAGGGTCATTGTGTATCCTCCGCTCTGCCACACTGCAAGACACTGACGCCTAATACAGATTCAGACAGTTCTGCTGACTTACTGCCAACACGGCAGTAGCGTCAAAGAGAGAAATGTGTTTTCTATCAAGCTGAGAGCAGCACTAAAGCACAGAGAGCCTGTGTGAAGAGGAGGAATAATGAGGCCAAGAAAGGAGCTATAAATGTTTTTATTGTGTTTGGGCTTAAGGAGACATAGACAGAGACAGGCGACAAGCGACAGGATAGATGTGGCCTATCCCAAATGCCAGCACAGCTCCCTGTAGGATAGCATGGTGCATGTCGCTACGAGAGGTCAGGTTAGTTCACACAGAACCAAGCTGCTCATGCAGTGGAGTCTAACGAAGAGGACTTGGGGGTGTATCCTCTGCAGAAGTCAAACTACATGTTGAATTTCCTGTAACTATTCTCATCATACGATAAAGCCAGAGGATTATGCGCCCTGCCAAACACTGAACTCATAGATTTTTGTTCTTGTTTTATCGAGTGAAAAAATAAACATTTGACATGGATCTGAAAATGACTGAGCTGTGAACATGTGCACTTTTATGGGCTTTCACTGACCATCAAATACACAGTAGGACACAGTGTGGTGTTGGGACTTCAGAAAGAAAGAAACATCTTCCCAATGCAGAAAGAGTCATCTTTGGTTCTTGGTCTGAGCCAATAAAGATAGATGGGGTGTTTATAGAGGTTTATAAGATAGAGGGGGTGCGATTACAATTAGTCAGGGGTTCAGGTTTCTTGCCAAGGACGCTTCGGCATGCAGATGTGGAAGACTTAGGATTGAATCCCCAACATTTTGGTTGGAGGGCAACCCATCTACCACTCAGCAACAGCCGTAGTGTCACTATTATAATGTTGGTTGATAATGGTTGTTGATGTCATAATATTAGTTGATAGTGTTTGTCACTGTATTAACGCTGGTTGGCTGCTGATGACGTAGCGGTGGTGTCCCAATTCCTATTTTCCAGCCCTCTCCCTTGTGGCCGAACTATCAGCTAAGGGCACTTCATATCTAAGGGTAGAACCAAAGGAAAGGAATTGGTACAGGGCCTTAGTTGTGATGGTATAAGGTTTGTGTAAGGGTGTGGGGAATGCAGTAAATCAATTCGTTTTTCCTGTGGAGATAGTGAAACAAACGTGTGTGTGTGTGTGTGTGTGTGTGTGTGTGTGTGTGTGTTGGAGGCCATTTGTGTCCATTGCTTAATATGCTCTTTGGAAGTCTTTCCTTGAAAACCCTCTGAATAACAAAAGTTCCCTGGACAAAGAAGCAGAATATGCTTTTGTGTCTAAGTGTTTAATTCTCAAGGGCAGTACCCAAGCCAGGGCACACCCAAAAAGATGAAAAACACAGGCCATATTCCTGCCTGTGCTGGATCCATTAAATCAATCTATTAATCTCTCAGCAGCAGAGGAGAAAGATGGAAGGCGTGGGAAAGAGATTGTATACAGAATGTACCACAACTGCCAAAACCTGGGAAGTTCTTCTCTGGATCCTTTGCCTTACAGATGGCAAATAAAACATTCAATTTGAATAGACTTGACCAAGGTTTACATATGCATGGGCTGAATAAGGGAAAAAACATGTATACATAATTACTGTCACCAAATCATAACAAATTCGACACTGCACTCCCTCTGTCCCTGAACGTTACACATGCTGAGACGAAAGCCAATAAAATTAACGGTTCTCGATATGCGAGCCACAGACAGGGATATGTGGAATTAATGCATAAAATACATGTCTTTCCAGTGCTTTGTCAACACCAGTCTACTCAGTGAGCTTGGAGATTAAAAAGGAGCTGGTGGGAAAGTTCTCATTTCTGTCACTGGGATGAGTGTGTGTGTGTGTGTGTGTGTGTGTGTGTGTGTGTGTGTGTGTGTGTGTGTGTGTGCGTGTTTTGTGATCCAAGCTTGTCTATTCTTTGTTTTGGTAGCTGATCTCGGTGCCGTTAAGATTAGTGCATGCGAGTCTCCCATAGGGAAAGCATTGGCCCACCCCAAGGTCCCATCGCCAATGATGGCCAGGGGGGCTGAAGGGTGATGAGCATGTACCATGGCCTGGAGCAGGACAAAGACCCCCGGCCCTCAAAAGGATGCAGGCCCTTGAGAGCCTCACAGGTTCGTCTCAAGGTTGCCTCATCTCACAGGGAGTTTATTTTGCCCCAGTTGCAAATTGCATCTCTTGTGAGCAGTATCAGGGCAATAGATGGAGCATCTAAACAACATGAGACTAACATGAGACTTGAGAGCGAACCTTTCCATTGGCTGCATTGTTATATTCACTGTCTCAGTTAAAGGCAGGATTTGAGAGCTTGCTTGTCTTTGTGGCTGTGAATCAGCCATAGTAACATCTTTTAGTAACAAATATTAGTTTTGATTTCTAGATTTTAATTTGAATTGTGAGGTATTCTACCAAAAACTTGTTTGTATATCGACTGACTCCCATACACTGACTCCATGCCCTTTCTGACAGGTCAGAGGGTTTGCCCAAAAAGTTTACTGTTAGTATTTCTATATAAGAAATAGATACAATCAAATTATATTATATAAACTATTCACATTGTTCAAAATAAATAAATAAAATTAAAGGTAGAGCAGAAACAAAAAACAATTACTGGTATTTAACTTTACATTTGAAATAAAGATTATGTATCCAATGTCTACATGAATTTTTTTTTATTATTTTTGTGGTAACTGTGTATTTGTTTAATATCTGTGAGCTACAATCAAGATTTATTCAGTCTAGTTAGATGTTCTCTGATACTTTAATTGATCAATTTAGACAATGCAAACCTCCAGAAAATAAAAGAACGGCAGAAGATCCAGAAGTCCAACCTTTCCTGTCATGGGGCTGTTTAAACTATCTGAACCACACACACAGAATAACACAGAGCTCTTTTGTTCTCAGAACCTTTAACTATGATTTATAACTTCCTCACAATAGTTTTAGGATTTGAGTAAAAGAAAAAAACATTTTGTCATTGTTTGTTGGAGCAGTACTTCTACGGTTTCTAGGTACTGACAATACACTCCAATATATTGAGCGTAAATGCTTGTGGCATTATTATAATGATTGATAATGTGAAAAAGAGCATGAAGCATGAGACACCCAGTGTTTGCATGTGGCGAATCATTCAGACTTTTGGTGTTATGTCTGGGCCAATCTGGAGGATGAGCGATTTAACAAAAGACCCAGCTCCTTTAGGAAACACAATCCGGCTTCATCCGAATCTCTTGTGAACAGAAAGTATGTCACCTACAATGTACTTCCATATACTGAGGGGGAGTCTAAACGCAGAGGTAATGGTATGAACTGATACTTTCAGTTGGAGCGCATTCATGACCACCGTAGAGGACTTTGCAAAGAGGGGCAAAGACAAGGCTGCTCTATACAAACACAGCTGTCGAACCTGTGTGCATACAAGTGTGTTGGTGTACACACACAGGCTGTCTGTTACCTTCGTCCCTGAGGGGGTTTGGGGCTGCGGTCTTAATAAATCCCTAACCCCCCCCCCCCACACACACACACCTTACTCTCCAGAGAGCTAGCATCTCTCAGCACACATTATTTCTCAAATCCCCGAGCCATCATTAATGACAAAGACCCATTCTGCATTCTTTCTCCTCTCCTCTGTTGTCCCTTTCATCCATCCATCCATCCATCCCTCCTTTGGTCTGTCTATTCCTTATTCCCTCAGTGCCAAGAGTTTAAAATAGTTGGTGGCATTCCTGTAGTCTTTGCAGTCTACTAAGATCGGTGTGGAAAACACCTATAGAGTCTATAAAACATGTGTGACAGTTTAGATATCATGGCACAAAATATTCCTGACTGACTGTGTCTCTTCCAGTAAATTCATATCATGCTTTAGCTCCCCAATATATACATTTAATCTAATACTTATCTTGTGTCTACGAATGCACTGATAATACCTGTTCAAGCAATGTTTGCTGAAAAAGATTTTGCCCTGATGTTTTAGAAAATTACTGGGTACATTTAGGAAATAATGGGCTTGGACCTTGACTGCAACAGAAAGTTTAAGAGAGAGACGAGAGTGAGATGTAGACAAATACATTGTTGGCTTTTACGAATGATTAAATAACAAAAATATAGATTACCAACCTTGCCTTTTATAGGAATAGTTTGTCATTTTAGTGAATGTGCTTCTTTGCTTTCTTGCCTAGAGTCAGATAGGAAGATTGATTGAATTTTTTTGACATGTCAATACACCTTGGAAGAAGAAGGTGTGAAGATGTTCTGTCTGAATGTCTGTACAAAATAGAGTCAAAGTGCTGCTGCTGTGTGACTTAAGCCACTGTTTTGTTAATTACAGTGTAAAGTTTTCGTTCTGAGCACATCCCTCAGCACCTCTAAACAGAAACATTCTGCACACACACCATCAAAATCTGAGGTGTGATGAAAGGTGACAAAATGGTGAGTGGCTGCCCTGAGAGAAAATACAGAGTTCATAGTTTCACATCCACCGCTGAGCCCCTTTCATCCTCTGTAAAGTGTTGTGGGTGTGTCCAGGAGCAATGAGATTGTGAGATAATTTATTTCTGCCTGTAGACAAAACAAGTCAACACATAGGTGATTGTTCCACAGGAGCAGATTCCTGGAGAACAGAAGGTCTGGTCTGAAATCAAACGCTCACCGTGCTAAGCATTTTTTAAATCGTGGATCAAAAAAATCTCTCCAGACTTTGGCTTACTGATGATGAGTCAATTTAAAGTATTTTAGTTCATGTTTAGTTTCTAAGAAGAATAAACATGAATATTACTTAAAAGACTGCAGAGCTGTAATCATTCAT